>NC_091287.1:180305654-180495556 GCF_032444005.1 Ranitomeya imitator | reverse complement strand
CGACTTCGTGTTGGGGATTTGGTTTGATTGTCGTCTCGTTATATTCCTATGAAAGTTTCCTCTCCTAAGTTTAAGCCTCGTTTCATTGGTCCGTATAGGATTTCTGAGGTTCTTAATCCTGTGTCTTTTCGTTTGACCCTCCCAGCTTCTTTTTCCATCCATAATGTATTCCATAGGTCATTGTTGCGGAGATACGTGGCACCTGTGGTTCCATCCGTTGATCCTCCTGCCCCGGTTTTGGTTGAGGGGGAGTTGGAGTATATAGTGGAGAAGATTTTGGATTCTCGTATTTCGAGACGGAAACTCCAGTACCTGGTTAAGTGGAAGGGTTATGGTCAGGAAGATAATTATAATTCCTGGGTCTTTGCCTCTGATGTTCATGCTGCCGATCTGGTTCGTGCCTTTCATTTGGCTCATCCTGGTCGGCCTGGGGGCTCTGGTGAGGGTTCGGTGACCCCTCCTCAAGGGGGGGGTACTGTTGTGAATTCTGTGGTCAGGCTCCCTCCTGTGGTCATGAGTGGTACTTCGGCTGGTTTTGTCCATGAGCTTCCTTTGGTGGATGTGAGTGGGGCTGCGGCTTCTGAGTTTCCTTCCTCAGGTGACGAGGTTAAGTCGTTAGGTGCTGCTCTATTTAACTCCACCTAGTTCTTTGTTCCTGGCCTCCAGTCTATGTTCCAGTATTGGTCTTGCTCTCTCCTGGATCGTTCTTGTGGCCTGTCTGCCCTGCATAAGCTAAGTTCTGCTTGTGTTTCTTTTGTTTGCTATTTTTTCTGTCCAGCTTGCTATATTGGTTTTTCTTGCTTGCTGGAAGCTCTGGGACGCAGAGGGAGCACCTCCGTACCGTTAGTCGGTGCGGAGGGTCTTTTTGCACCCTCTGCGTGGTTGTTTGTAGGTTTTTGTGCTGACCGCAAAGCTATCTTTCCTATCCTCGGTCTATTCAGTAAGTCGGGCCTCACTTTGCTAAAATCTATTTAATCTCTGTGTTTGTATTTTCATCTTTACTCACAGTCATTATATGTGGGGGGCTGCCTTTTCCTGTGGGGAATTTCTCTGAGGCAAGGTAGGCTTATTTTTCTATCTTCAGGGCTAGCTAGTTTCTCAGGCTGTGCCCGAGGCGCCTAGGTCTGGTCAGGAGCGCTCCACGGCTACCTCTAGTGTTGTGTGATAGGATTAGGGATTGCGGTCAGCAGAGTTCCCACGTCTCAGAGCTCGTCCTATGTTATTAGTAACTATTAGGTAATTTTCAGTGCTCTTAACCACCAGGTCCATTGTGGTTCTAAATCACCAGTTCATAACAGTACTGGAGGCCCAAAGTACTAATGCTTCTCAATAGAGGGAAAAGAGAAGTTCTGAGACCATTTTTTTTTCTCTCTGCACTGTGTTTTGTCTTTCTTTTTCCCTAGACTTTTGGGTGGTTCAGGACACAGGTGTAGTGATGGACATTAAAGGCCTGTCTTCTTGTGTGGATCATCTCACTGCAAGAGTACAAAATATTCAAGACTTTGTGGTTCAGAATTCTATGTTAGAACCTAGAATTCCTATTCCTGATTTGTTTTCTGGAGATAGAGCTAAGTTTCTGAGTTTTAAAAATAATTGTAAACTATTTCTGGCTTTGAAACCCCGCTCCTCTGGTGACCCAGTTCAACAAGTTAAGATTATTATTTCTTTATTACGTGGCGACCCTCAAGACTGGGCATTTTCCCTTGCACCAGGAGATCCTGCATTATGTGATATTGATGCGTTTTTTCTGGCGCTCGGATTGCTGTATGATGAACCTAATTCAGTGGATCAGGCAGAGAAAAATTTGCTGGCTCTGTGTCAGGGTCAGGATGAGGTAGAGATATATTGTCAGAAGTTTAGGAAGTGGTCTGTGCTCACTCAATGGAATGAATGTGCGCTGGCAGCAATTTTCAGAAAGGGTCTCTCTGAAGCCCTTAAGGATGTCATGGTGGGATTTCCTATGCCTGCTGGTCTGAATGAGTCTATGTCTTTGGCCATTCAGATCGATCGACGCTTACGTGAGCGTAAAACTGTGCACCATTTGGCGGTATTATCTGAGCATAAACCTGAGCCTATGCAATGTGATAGGACTTTGACCAGAGCTGAACGGCAAGAACACAGACGTCGGAATGGGCTGTGTTTTTACTGTGGTGATTCCACTCATGCTATCTCCGATTGTCCTAAGCGCACTAAGCGGTTCGCTAGGTCTGCCACCATTGGTACGGTACAGTCTAAATTTCTTTTGTCCGATACTTTGATCTGCTCTTTGTCATCCTATTCTGTCATGGCATTTGTGGATTCAGGCGCTGCCCTGAATTTGATGGACTTGGAGTTTGCTAGGCGCTGTGGGTTTTTCTTGGAGCCCTTGCAGTATCCTATTCCATTGAGAGGAATTGATGCTACGCCTTTGGCCAAGAATAAGCCTCAGTACTGGACCCAATTGACCATGTGCATGGCTCCTGCGCATCAGGAGGATATTCGCTTTTTGATGTTGCATAATCTGCATGATGTGGTCGTGTTGGGGTTGCCATGGCTAAAAGTCCATAACCCAGTATTGGATTGGAAATCTATGTCTGTATCCAGCTGGGGTTGTCAGGGGGTACATGGTGATGTTCCATTTCTGTTTATTTCATCATCCACCCCTTCTGAGGTCCCAGAGTTCTTGTCAGATTACCAGGATGTATTTGATGAGCCCAAGTCCAGTGCCCTACCTCCGCATAGGGATTGCGATTGTGCTATCGATTTGATTCCTGGTAGTAAGTTTCCTAAAGGTCGACTGTTTAATTTGTCTGTGCCTGAGCACGCCGCTATGCGGAGTTACGTAAAGGAATCCTTGGAGAAAGGTCATATTCGCCCGTCGTCGTCGCCATTGGGAGCAGGGTTCTTTTTTGTGGCCAAGAAGGATGGTTCGTTGAGACCTTGTATTGATTACCGCCTTCTAAATAAAATCACAGTCAAATTTCAGTACCCCTTGCCGCTGCTGTCTGATTTGTTTGCTCGGATTAAGGGGGCTAGTTGGTTGTGCGTATTAAACGGGGCGATGAATGGAAAACAGCATTTAATACGCCCGAGGGCCATTTTGAGTACCTGGTTATGCCATTCGGGCTTTCCAATGCTCCATCAGTATTTCAGTCCTTTATGCATGACATCTTCCGAGAGTACCTGGATAAATTCCTGATTGTATACTTGGATGATATTTTGGTCTTCTCGGATGATTGGGAATCTCACGTGAAGCATGTTAGAATGGTGTTCCAGGTCCTGCGTGCGAATTCTTTGTTTGTGAAGGGGTCAAAGTGTCTCTTTGGTGTTCAGAAGGTTTCATTTTTGGGTTTCATTTTTTTCCCTTCTACTATCGAGATGGACCCTGTTAAAGTTCAGGCCATTTATGATTGGACTCAGCCGACATCTCTGAAGAGTCTGCAAAAGTTCCTGGGATTTGCTAATTTATATCGTCGCTTCATCAATAATTTTTCTAGTATTGCTAAACCGTTGACTGATTTAACCAAGAAGGGTGCTGATGTGGCCAATTGGTCTTCTGCTGCTGTGGAAGCTTTTCAGGAGTTGAAGGGTCGTTTTTCTTCTGCCCCTGTGTTGTGCCAGCCAGATGTTTCGCTCCCGTTCCAGGTCGAGGTTGATGCTTCTGAGATTGGAGCAGGGGCTGTTTTGTCGCAAAGAAGTTCTGATGGCTCGGTGATGAAACCATGTGCCTTCTTTTCCAGGAAGTTTTCGCCTGCTGAGCGTAATTATGATGTTGGCAATCGAGAGTTGCTGGCCATGAAGTGGGCATTCGAGGAGTGGCGTCATTGGCTTGAAGGAGCTAAGCATCGCGTGGTGGTCTTGACTGATCACAAGAACTTGACTTATCTCGAGTCTGCCAAACGGTTGAATCCTAGACAGGCTCGTTGGTCGCTGTTTTTCTCCCGTTTTGACTTTGTGGTTTCGTACCTTCCGGGCTCTAAGAATGTGAAGGCGGATGCCCTGTCTAGGAGTTTTGTGCCCGACTCTCCGGGTTTGCCTGAGCCGGTGGGTATTCTCAAAGAGGGGGTAATTTTGTCTGCCATCTCCCCTGATTTGCGGCGGGTGCTGCAAAAATTTCAGGCTGATAGACCTGACCAATGCCCAGCGGAGAAACTGTTTGTCCCTGATAAATGGACGAGTAGAGTTATCTCTGAGGTTCATTGTTCGGTGTTGGCTGGTCATCCTGGAATCTTTGGTACCAGAGATTTGGTGGCTAGATCCTTTTGGTGGCCGTCTCTGTCGCGGGATGTGCGTTCGTTTGTGCAGTCCTGTGGGATTTGTGCTCGGGCTAAGCCCTGCTGTTCTCGTGCCAGTGGGTTGCTTTTGCCCTTGCCGGTCCCGAAGAGGCCCTGGACACATATCTCTATGGATTTTATTTCGGATCTCCCCGTCTCTCAAAAGATGTCGGTCATTTGGGTGGTTTGTGATCGCTTCTCTAAGATGGTCCATTTGGTACCCTTGTCTAAATTGCCTTCCTTTGGTGCCATTGTTTTTCCAGCATGTGGTTCGTTTACATGGCATTCCGGAGAACATCGTTTCTGACAGAGGTTCCCAGTTTGTTTCGAGGTTTTGGCGAGCCTTTTGTGCTAGGATGGGCATTGATTTGTCTTTTTCCTCGGCTTTCCATCCTCAGACAAATGGCCAAACTGAACGAACCAATTAGACCTTGGAAACATATCTGAGATGTTTTGTTTCTGCTGATCAGGATGATTGGGTGTCCTTTTTGCCTTTGGCTGAGTTCGCCCTTAATAATCGGGCCAGCTCGGCTACTTTGGTTTCGCCGTTTTTCTGCAATTCTGGTTTCCATCCTCGTTTCTCTTCAGGGCAGGTTGAGTCTTCGGACTGTCCTGGTGTGGATACTGTGGTGGATAGGTTGCAGCAGATTTGGACTCATGTAGTGGACAATTTGACATTGTCCCAGGAGAAGGCTCAACGTTTCGCTAACCGCAGGCGCTGTGTGGGTCCCCGACTTCGTGTTGGGGATTTGGTTTGATTGTCGTCTCGTTATATTCCTATGAAAGTTTCCTCTCCTAAGTTTAAGCCTCGTTTCATTGGTCCGTATAGGATTTCTGAGGTTCTTAATCCTGTGTCTTTTCGTTTGACCCTCCCAGCTTCTTTTTCCATCCATAATGTATTCCATAGGTCATTGTTGCGGAGATACGTGGCACCTGTGGTTCCATCCGTTGATCCTCCTGCCCCGGTTTTGGTTGAGGGGGAGTTGGAGTATATAGTGGAGAAGATTTTGGATTCTCGTATTTCGAGACGGAAACTCCAGTACCTGGTTAAGTGGAAGGGTTATGGTCAGGAAGATAATTATAATTCCTGGGTCTTTGCCTCTGATGTTCATGCTGCCGATCTGGTTCGTGCCTTTCATTTGGCTCATCCTGGTCGGCCTGGGGGCTCTGGTGAGGGTTCGGTGACCCCTCCTCAAGGGGGGGGTACTGTTGTGAATTCTGTGGTCAGGCTCCCTCCTGTGGTCATGAGTGGTACTTCGGCTGGTTTTGTCCATGAGCTTCCTTTGGTGGATGTGAGTGGGGCTGCGGCTTCTGAGTTTCCTTCCTCAGGTGACGAGGTTAAGTCGTTAGGTGCTGCTCTATTTAACTCCACCTAGTTCTTTGTTCCTGGCCTCCAGTCTATGTTCCAGTATTGGTCTTGCTCTCTCCTGGATCGTTCTTGTGGCCTGTCTGCCCTGCATAAGCTAAGTTCTGCTTGTGTTTCTTTTGTTTGCTATTTTTTCTGTCCAGCTTGCTATATTGGTTTTTCTTGCTTGCTGGAAGCTCTGGGACGCAGAGGGAGCACCTCCGTACCGTTAGTCGGTGCGGAGGGTCTTTTTGCACCCTCTGCGTGGTTGTTTGTAGGTTTTTGTGCTGACCGCAAAGCTATCTTTCCTATCCTCGGTCTATTCAGTAAGTCGGGCCTCACTTTGCTAAAATCTATTTAATCTCTGTGTTTGTATTTTCATCTTTACTCACAGTCATTATATGTGGGGGGCTGCCTTTTCCTTTGGGGAATTTCTCTGAGGCAAGGTAGGCTTATTTTTCTATCTTCAGGGCTAGCTAGTTTCTCAGGCTGTGCCCGAGGCGCCTAGGTCTGGTCAGGAGCGCTCCACGGCTACCTCTAGTGTTGTGTGATAGGATTAGGGATTGCGGTCAGCAGAGTTCCCACGTCTCAGAGCTCGTCCTATGTTATTAGTAACTATTAGGTAATTTTCAGTGCTCTTAACCACCAGGTCCATTGTGGTTCTAAATCACCAGTTCATAACAGTACTGGAGGCCCAAAGTACTAATGCTTCTCAATAGAGGGAAAAGAGAAGTTCTGAGACCATTTTTTTTTCTCTCTGCACTGTGTTTTGTCTTTCTTTTTCCCTAGACTTTTGGGTGGTTCAGGACACAGGTGTAGTGATGGACATTAAAGGCCTGTCTTCTTGTGTGGATCATCTCACTGCAAGAGTACAAAATATTCAAGACTTTGTGGTTCAGAATTCTATGTTAGAACCTAGAATTCCTATTCCTGATTTGTTTTCTGGAGATAGAGCTAAGTTTCTGAGTTTTAAAAATAATTGTAAACTATTTCTGGCTTTGAAACCCCGCTCCTCTGGTGACCCAGTTCAACAAGTTAAGATTATTATTTCTTTATTACGTGGCGACCCTCAAGACTGGGCATTTTCCCTTGCACCAGGAGATCCTGCATTATGTGATATTGATGCGTTTTTTCTGGCGCTCGGATTGCTGTATGATGAACCTAATTCAGTGGATCAGGCAGAGAAAAATTTGCTGGCTCTGTGTCAGGGTCAGGATGAGGTAGAGATATATTGTCAGAAGTTTAGGAAGTGGTCTGTGCTCACTCAATGGAATGAATGTGCGCTGGCAGCAATTTTCAGAAAGGGTCTCTCTGAAGCCCTTAAGGATGTCATGGTGGGATTTCCTATGCCTGCTGGTCTGAATGAGTCTATGTCTTTGGCCATTCAGATCGATCGACGCTTACGTGAGCGTAAAACTGTGCACCATTTGGCGGTATTATCTGAGCATAAACCTGAGCCTATGCAATGTGATAGGACTTTGACCAGAGCTGAACGGCAAGAACACAGACGTCGGAATGGGCTGTGTTTTTACTGTGGTGATTCCACTCATGCTATCTCCGATTGTCCTAAGCGCACTAAGCGGTTCGCTAGGTCTGCCACCATTGGTACGGTACAGTCTAAATTTCTTTTGTCCGATACTTTGATCTGCTCTTTGTCATCCTATTCTGTCATGGCATTTGTGGATTCAGGCGCTGCCCTGAATTTGATGGACTTGGAGTTTGCTAGGCGCTGTGGGTTTTTCTTGGAGCCCTTGCAGTATCCTATTCCATTGAGAGGAATTGATGCTACGCCTTTGGCCAAGAATAAGCCTCAGTACTGGACCCAATTGACCATGTGCATGGCTCCTGCGCATCAGGAGGATATTCGCTTTTTGATGTTGCATAATCTGCATGATGTGGTCGTGTTGGGGTTGCCATGGCTAAAAGTCCATAACCCAGTATTGGATTGGAAATCTATGTCTGTATCCAGCTGGGGTTGTCAGGGGGTACATGGTGATGTTCCATTTCTGTTTATTTCATCATCCACCCCTTCTGAGGTCCCAGAGTTCTTGTCAGATTACCAGGATGTATTTGATGAGCCCAAGTCCAGTGCCCTACCTCCGCATAGGGATTGCGATTGTGCTATCGATTTGATTCCTGGTAGTAAGTTTCCTAAAGGTCGACTGTTTAATTTGTCTGTGCCTGAGCACGCCGCTATGCGGAGTTACGTAAAGGAATCCTTGGAGAAAGGTCATATTCGCCCGTCGTCGTCGCCATTGGGAGCAGGGTTCTTTTTTGTGGCCAAGAAGGATGGTTCGTTGAGACCTTGTATTGATTACCGCCTTCTAAATAAAATCACAGTCAAATTTCAGTACCCCTTGCCGCTGCTGTCTGATTTGTTTGCTCGGATTAAGGGGGCTAGTTGGTTGTGCGTATTAAACGGGGCGATGAATGGAAAACAGCATTTAATACGCCCGAGGGCCATTTTGAGTACCTGGTTATGCCATTCGGGCTTTCCAATGCTCCATCAGTATTTCAGTCCTTTATGCATGACATCTTCCGAGAGTACCTGGATAAATTCCTGATTGTATACTTGGATGATATTTTGGTCTTCTCGGATGATTGGGAATCTCACGTGAAGCATGTTAGAATGGTGTTCCAGGTCCTGCGTGCGAATTCTTTGTTTGTGAAGGGGTCAAAGTGTCTCTTTGGTGTTCAGAAGGTTTCATTTTTGGGTTTCATTTTTTTCCCTTCTACTATCGAGATGGACCCTGTTAAAGTTCAGGCCATTTATGATTGGACTCAGCCGACATCTCTGAAGAGTCTGCAAAAGTTCCTGGGATTTGCTAATTTATATCGTCGCTTCATCAATAATTTTTCTAGTATTGCTAAACCGTTGACTGATTTAACCAAGAAGGGTGCTGATGTGGCCAATTGGTCTTCTGCTGCTGTGGAAGCTTTTCAGGAGTTGAAGGGTCGTTTTTCTTCTGCCCCTGTGTTGTGCCAGCCAGATGTTTCGCTCCCGTTCCAGGTCGAGGTTGATGCTTCTGAGATTGGAGCAGGGGCTGTTTTGTCGCAAAGAAGTTCTGATGGCTCGGTGATGAAACCATGTGCCTTCTTTTCCAGGAAGTTTTCGCCTGCTGAGCGTAATTATGATGTTGGCAATCGAGAGTTGCTGGCCATGAAGTGGGCATTCGAGGAGTGGCGTCATTGGCTTGAAGGAGCTAAGCATCGCGTGGTGGTCTTGACTGATCACAAGAACTTGACTTATCTCGAGTCTGCCAAACGGTTGAATCCTAGACAGGCTCGTTGGTCGCTGTTTTTCTCCCGTTTTGACTTTGTGGTTTCGTACCTTCCGGGCTCTAAGAATGTGAAGGCGGATGCCCTGTCTAGGAGTTTTGTGCCCGACTCTCCGGGTTTGCCTGAGCCGGTGGGTATTCTCAAAGAGGGGGTAATTTTGTCTGCCATCTCCCCTGATTTGCGGCGGGTGCTGCAAAAATTTCAGGCTGATAGACCTGACCAATGCCCAGCGGAGAAACTGTTTGTCCCTGATAAATGGACGAGTAGAGTTATCTCTGAGGTTCATTGTTCGGTGTTGGCTGGTCATCCTGGAATCTTTGGTACCAGAGATTTGGTGGCTAGATCCTTTTGGTGGCCGTCTCTGTCGCGGGATGTGCGTTCGTTTGTGCAGTCCTGTGGGATTTGTGCTCGGGCTAAGCCCTGCTGTTCTCGTGCCAGTGGGTTGCTTTTGCCCTTGCCGGTCCCGAAGAGGCCCTGGACACATATCTCTATGGATTTTATTTCGGATCTCCCCGTCTCTCAAAAGATGTCGGTCATTTGGGTGGTTTGTGATCGCTTCTCTAAGATGGTCCATTTGGTACCCTTGTCTAAATTGCCTTCCTTTGGTGCCATTGTTTTTCCAGCATGTGGTTCGTTTACATGGCATTCCGGAGAACATCGTTTCTGACAGAGGTTCCCAGTTTGTTTCGAGGTTTTGGCGAGCCTTTTGTGCTAGGATGGGCATTGATTTGTCTTTTTCCTCGGCTTTCCATCCTCAGACAAATGGCCAAACTGAACGAACCAATTAGACCTTGGAAACATATCTGAGATGTTTTGTTTCTGCTGATCAGGATGATTGGGTGTCCTTTTTGCCTTTGGCTGAGTTCGCCCTTAATAATCGGGCCAGCTCGGCTACTTTGGTTTCGCCGTTTTTCTGCAATTCTGGTTTCCATCCTCGTTTCTCTTCAGGGCAGGTTGAGTCTTCGGACTGTCCTGGTGTGGATACTGTGGTGGATAGGTTGCAGCAGATTTGGACTCATGTAGTGGACAATTTGACATTGTCCCAGGAGAAGGCTCAACGTTTCGCTAACCGCAGGCGCTGTGTGGGTCCCCGACTTCGTGTTGGGGATTTGGTTTGATTGTCGTCTCGTTATATTCCTATGAAAGTTTCCTCTCCTAAGTTTAAGCCTCGTTTCATTGGTCCGTATAGGATTTCTGAGGTTCTTAATCCTGTGTCTTTTCGTTTGACCCTCCCAGCTTCTTTTTCCATCCATAATGTATTCCATAGGTCATTGTTGCGGAGATACGTGGCACCTGTGGTTCCATCCGTTGATCCTCCTGCCCCGGTTTTGGTTGAGGGGGAGTTGGAGTATATAGTGGAGAAGATTTTGGATTCTCGTATTTCGAGACGGAAACTCCAGTACCTGGTTAAGTGGAAGGGTTATGGTCAGGAAGATAATTATAATTCCTGGGTCTTTGCCTCTGATGTTCATGCTGCCGATCTGGTTCGTGCCTTTCATTTGGCTCATCCTGGTCGGCCTGGGGGCTCTGATGAGGGTTCGGTGACCCCTCCTCAAGGGGGGGGTACTGTTGTGAATTCTGTGGTCAGGCTCCCTCCTGTGGTCATGAGTGGTACTTCGGCTGGTTTTGTCCATGAGCTTCCTTTGGTGGATGTGAGTGGGGCTGCGGCTTCTGAGTTTCCTTCCTCAGGTGACGAGGTTAAGTCGTTAGGTGCTGCTCTATTTAACTCCACCTAGTTCTTTGTTCCTGGCCTCCAGTCTATGTTCCAGTATTGGTCTTGCTCTCTCCTGGATCGTTCTTGTGGCCTGTCTGCCCTGCATAAGCTAAGTTCTGCTTGTGTTTCTTTTGTTTGCTATTTTTTCTGTCCAGCTTGCTATATTGGTTTTTCTTGCTTGCTGGAAGCTCTGGGACGCAGAGGGAGCACCTCCGTACCGTTAGTCGGTGCGGAGGGTCTTTTTGCACCCTCTGCGTGGTTGTTTGTAGGTTTTTGTGCTGACCGCAAAGCTATCTTTCCTATCCTCGGTCTATTCAGTAAGTCGGGCCTCACTTTGCTAAAATCTATTTAATCTCTGTGTTTGTATTTTCATCTTTACTCACAGTCATTATATGTGGGGGGCTGCCTTTTCCTTTGGGGAATTTCTCTGAGGCAAGGTAGGCTTATTTTTCTATCTTCAGGGCTAGCTAGTTTCTCAGGCTGTGCCCGAGGCGCCTAGGTCTGGTCAGGAGCGCTCCACGGCTACCTCTAGTGTTGTGTGATAGGATTAGGGATTGCGGTCAGCAGAGTTCCCACGTCTCAGAGCTCGTCCTATGTTATTAGTAACTATTAGGTAATTTTCAGTGCTCTTAACCACCAGGTCCATTGTGGTTCTAAATCACCAGTTCATAACAGTACTGGAGGCCCAAAGTACTAATGCTTCTCAATAGAGGGAAAAGAGAAGTTCTGAGACCATTTTTTTTTCTCTCTGCACTGTGTTTTGTCTTTCTTTTTCCCTAGACTTTTGGGTGGTTCAGGACACAGGTGTAGTGATGGACATTAAAGGCCTGTCTTCTTGTGTGGATCATCTCACTGCAAGAGTACAAAATATTCAAGACTTTGTGGTTCAGAATTCTATGTTAGAACCTAGAATTCCTATTCCTGATTTGTTTTCTGGAGATAGAGCTAAGTTTCTGAGTTTTAAAAATAATTGTAAACTATTTCTGGCTTTGAAACCCCGCTCCTCTGGTGACCCAGTTCAACAAGTTAAGATTATTATTTCTTTATTACGTGGCGACCCTCAAGACTGGGCATTTTCCCTTGCACCAGGAGATCCTGCATTATGTGATATTGATGCGTTTTTTCTGGCGCTCGGATTGCTGTATGATGAACCTAATTCAGTGGATCAGGCAGAGAAAAATTTGCTGGCTCTGTGTCAGGGTCAGGATGAGGTAGAGATATATTGTCAGAAGTTTAGGAAGTGGTCTGTGCTCACTCAATGGAATGAATGTGCGCTGGCAGCAATTTTCAGAAAGGGTCTCTCTGAAGCCCTTAAGGATGTCATGGTGGGATTTCCTATGCCTGCTGGTCTGAATGAGTCTATGTCTTTGGCCATTCAGATCGATCGACGCTTACGTGAGCGTAAAACTGTGCACCATTTGGCGGTATTATCTGAGCATAAACCTGAGCCTATGCAATGTGATAGGACTTTGACCAGAGCTGAACGGCAAGAACACAGACGTCGGAATGGGCTGTGTTTTTACTGTGGTGATTCCACTCATGCTATCTCCGATTGTCCTAAGCGCACTAAGCGGTTCGCTAGGTCTGCCACCATTGGTACGGTACAGTCTAAATTTCTTTTGTCCGATACTTTGATCTGCTCTTTGTCATCCTATTCTGTCATGGCATTTGTGGATTCAGGCGCTGCCCTGAATTTGATGGACTTGGAGTTTGCTAGGCGCTGTGGGTTTTTCTTGGAGCCCTTGCAGTATCCTATTCCATTGAGAGGAATTGATGCTACGCCTTTGGCCAAGAATAAGCCTCAGTACTGGACCCAATTGACCATGTGCATGGCTCCTGCGCATCAGGAGGATATTCGCTTTTTGATGTTGCATAATCTGCATGATGTGGTCGTGTTGGGGTTGCCATGGCTAAAAGTCCATAACCCAGTATTGGATTGGAAATCTATGTCTGTATCCAGCTGGGGTTGTCAGGGGGTACATGGTGATGTTCCATTTCTGTTTATTTCATCATCCACCCCTTCTGAGGTCCCAGAGTTCTTGTCAGATTACCAGGATGTATTTGATGAGCCCAAGTCCAGTGCCCTACCTCCGCATAGGGATTGCGATTGTGCTATCGATTTGATTCCTGGTAGTAAGTTTCCTAAAGGTCGACTGTTTAATTTGTCTGTGCCTGAGCACGCCGCTATGCGGAGTTACGTAAAGGAATCCTTGGAGAAAGGTCATATTCGCCCGTCGTCGTCGCCATTGGGAGCAGGGTTCTTTTTTGTGGCCAAGAAGGATGGTTCGTTGAGACCTTGTATTGATTACCGCCTTCTAAATAAAATCACAGTCAAATTTCAGTACCCCTTGCCGCTGCTGTCTGATTTGTTTGCTCGGATTAAGGGGGCTAGTTGGTTGTGCGTATTAAACGGGGCGATGAATGGAAAACAGCATTTAATACGCCCGAGGGCCATTTTGAGTACCTGGTTATGCCATTCGGGCTTTCCAATGCTCCATCAGTATTTCAGTCCTTTATGCATGACATCTTCCGAGAGTACCTGGATAAATTCCTGATTGTATACTTGGATGATATTTTGGTCTTCTCGGATGATTGGGAATCTCACGTGAAGCATGTTAGAATGGTGTTCCAGGTCCTGCGTGCGAATTCTTTGTTTGTGAAGGGGTCAAAGTGTCTCTTTGGTGTTCAGAAGGTTTCATTTTTGGGTTTCATTTTTTTCCCTTCTACTATCGAGATGGACCCTGTTAAAGTTCAGGCCATTTATGATTGGACTCAGCCGACATCTCTGAAGAGTCTGCAAAAGTTCCTGGGATTTGCTAATTTATATCGTCGCTTCATCAATAATTTTTCTAGTATTGCTAAACCGTTGACTGATTTAACCAAGAAGGGTGCTGATGTGGCCAATTGGTCTTCTGCTGCTGTGGAAGCTTTTCAGGAGTTGAAGGGTCGTTTTTCTTCTGCCCCTGTGTTGTGCCAGCCAGATGTTTCGCTCCCGTTCCAGGTCGAGGTTGATGCTTCTGAGATTGGAGCAGGGGCTGTTTTGTCGCAAAGAAGTTCTGATGGCTCGGTGATGAAACCATGTGCCTTCTTTTCCAGGAAGTTTTCGCCTGCTGAGCGTAATTATGATGTTGGCAATCGAGAGTTGCTGGCCATGAAGTGGGCATTCGAGGAGTGGCGTCATTGGCTTGAAGGAGCTAAGCATCGCGTGGTGGTCTTGACTGATCACAAGAACTTGACTTATCTCGAGTCTGCCAAACGGTTGAATCCTAGACAGGCTCGTTGGTCGCTGTTTTTCTCCCGTTTTGACTTTGTGGTTTCGTACCTTCCGGGCTCTAAGAATGTGAAGGCGGATGCCCTGTCTAGGAGTTTTGTGCCCGACTCTCCGGGTTTGCCTGAGCCGGTGGGTATTCTCAAAGAGGGGGTAATTTTGTCTGCCATCTCCCCTGATTTGCGGCGGGTGCTGCAAAAATTTCAGGCTGATAGACCTGACCAATGCCCAGCGGAGAAACTGTTTGTCCCTGATAAATGGACGAGTAGAGTTATCTCTGAGGTTCATTGTTCGGTGTTGGCTGGTCATCCTGGAATCTTTGGTACCAGAGATTTGGTGGCTAGATCCTTTTGGTGGCCGTCTCTGTCGCGGGATGTGCGTTCGTTTGTGCAGTCCTGTGGGATTTGTGCTCGGGCTAAGCCCTGCTGTTCTCGTGCCAGTGGGTTGCTTTTGCCCTTGCCGGTCCCGAAGAGGCCCTGGACACATATCTCTATGGATTTTATTTCGGATCTCCCCGTCTCTCAAAAGATGTCGGTCATTTGGGTGGTTTGTGATCGCTTCTCTAAGATGGTCCATTTGGTACCCTTGTCTAAATTGCCTTCCTTTGGTGCCATTGTTTTTCCAGCATGTGGTTCGTTTACATGGCATTCCGGAGAACATCGTTTCTGACAGAGGTTCCCAGTTTGTTTCGAGGTTTTGGCGAGCCTTTTGTGCTAGGATGGGCATTGATTTGTCTTTTTCCTCGGCTTTCCATCCTCAGACAAATGGCCAAACTGAACGAACCAATTAGACCTTGGAAACATATCTGAGATGTTTTGTTTCTGCTGATCAGGATGATTGGGTGTCCTTTTTGCCTTTGGCTGAGTTCGCCCTTAATAATCGGGCCAGCTCGGCTACTTTGGTTTCGCCGTTTTTCTGCAATTCTGGTTTCCATCCTCGTTTCTCTTCAGGGCAGGTTGAGTCTTCGGACTGTCCTGGTGTGGATACTGTGGTGGATAGGTTGCAGCAGATTTGGACTCATGTAGTGGACAATTTGACATTGTCCCAGGAGAAGGCTCAACGTTTCGCTAACCGCAGGCGCTGTGTGGGTCCCCGACTTCGTGTTGGGGATTTGGTTTGATTGTCGTCTCGTTATATTCCTATGAAAGTTTCCTCTCCTAAGTTTAAGCCTCGTTTCATTGGTCCGTATAGGATTTCTGAGGTTCTTAATCCTGTGTCTTTTCGTTTGACCCTCCCAGCTTCTTTTTCCATCCATAATGTATTCCATAGGTCATTGTTGCGGAGATACGTGGCACCTGTGGTTCCATCCGTTGATCCTCCTGCCCCGGTTTTGGTTGAGGGGGAGTTGGAGTATATAGTGGAGAAGATTTTGGATTCTCGTATTTCGAGACGGAAACTCCAGTACCTGGTTAAGTGGAAGGGTTATGGTCAGGAAGATAATTATAATTCCTGGGTCTTTGCCTCTGATGTTCATGCTGCCGATCTGGTTCGTGCCTTTCATTTGGCTCATCCTGGTCGGCCTGGGGGCTCTGATGAGGGTTCGGTGACCCCTCCTCAAGGGGGGGGTACTGTTGTGAATTCTGTGGTCAGGCTCCCTCCTGTGGTCATGAGTGGTACTTCGGCTGGTTTTGTCCATGAGCTTCCTTTGGTGGATGTGAGTGGGGCTGCGGCTTCTGAGTTTCCTTCCTCAGGTGACGAGGTTAAGTCGTTAGGTGCTGCTCTATTTAACTCCACCTAGTTCTTTGTTCCTGGCCTCCAGTCTATGTTCCAGTATTGGTCTTGCTCTCTCCTGGATCGTTCTTGTGGCCTGTCTGCCCTGCATAAGCTAAGTTCTGCTTGTGTTTCTTTTGTTTGCTATTTTTTCTGTCCAGCTTGCTATATTGGTTTTTCTTGCTTGCTGGAAGCTCTGGGACGCAGAGGGAGCACCTCCGTACCGTTAGTCGGTGCGGAGGGTCTTTTTGCACCCTCTGCGTGGTTGTTTGTAGGTTTTTGTGCTGACCGCAAAGCTATCTTTCCTATCCTCGGTCTATTCAGTAAGTCGGGCCTCACTTTGCTAAAATCTATTTAATCTCTGTGTTTGTATTTTCATCTTTACTCACAGTCATTATATGTGGGGGGCTGCCTTTTCCTGTGGGGAATTTCTCTGAGGCAAGGTAGGCTTATTTTTCTATCTTCAGGGCTAGCTAGTTTCTCAGGCTGTGCCCGAGGCGCCTAGGTCTGGTCAGGAGCGCTCCACGGCTACCTCTAGTGTTGTGTGATAGGATTAGGGATTGCGGTCAGCAGAGTTCCCACGTCTCAGAGCTCGTCCTATGTTATTAGTAACTATTAGGTAATTTTCAGTGCTCTTAACCACCAGGTCCATTGTGGTTCTAAATCACCAGTTCATAACAGTACTGGAGGCCCAAAGTACTAATGCTTCTCAATAGAGGGAAAAGAGAAGTTCTGAGACCATTTTTTTTTCTCTCTGCACTGTGTTTTGTCTTTCTTTTTCCCTAGACTTTTGGGTGGTTCAGGACACAGGTGTAGTGATGGACATTAAAGGCCTGTCTTCTTGTGTGGATCATCTCACTGCAAGAGTACAAAATATTCAAGACTTTGTGGTTCAGAATTCTATGTTAGAACCTAGAATTCCTATTCCTGATTTGTTTTCTGGAGATAGAGCTAAGTTTATGAGTTTTAAAAATAATTGTAAACTATTTCTGGCTTTGAAACCCCGCTCCTCTGGTGACCCAGTTCAACAAGTTAAGATTATTATTTCTTTATTACGTGGCGACCCTCAAGACTGGGCATTTTCCCTTGCACCAGGAGATCCTGCATTATGTGATATTGATGCGTTTTTTCTGGCGCTCGGATTGCTGTATGATGAACCTAATTCAGTGGATCAGGCAGAGAAAAATTTGCTGGCTCTGTGTCAGGGTCAGGATGAGGTAGAGATATATTGTCAGAAGTTTAGGAAGTGGTCTGTGCTCACTCAATGGAATGAATGTGCGCTGGCAGCAATTTTCAGAAAGGGTCTCTCTGAAGCCCTTAAGGATGTCATGGTGGGATTTCCTATGCCTGCTGGTCTGAATGAGTCTATGTCTTTGGCCATTCAGATCGATCGACGCTTACGTGAGCGTAAAACTGTGCACCATTTGGCGGTATTATCTGAGCATAAACCTGAGCCTATGCAATGTGATAGGACTTTGACCAGAGCTGAACGGCAAGAACACAGACGTCGGAATGGGCTGTGTTTTTACTGTGGTGATTCCACTCATGCTATCTCCGATTGTCCTAAGCGCACTAAGCGGTTCGCTAGGTCTGCCACCATTGGTACGGTACAGTCTAAATTTCTTTTGTCCGATACTTTGATCTGCTCTTTGTCATCCTATTCTGTCATGGCATTTGTGGATTCAGGCGCTGCCCTGAATTTGATGGACTTGGAGTTTGCTAGGCGCTGTGGGTTTTTCTTGGAGCCCTTGCAGTATCCTATTCCATTGAGAGGAATTGATGCTACGCCTTTGGCCAAGAATAAGCCTCAGTACTGGACCCAATTGACCATGTGCATGGCTCCTGCGCATCAGGAGGATATTCGCTTTTTGATGTTGCATAATCTGCATGATGTGGTCGTGTTGGGGTTGCCATGGCTAAAAGTCCATAACCCAGTATTGGATTGGAAATCTATGTCTGTATCCAGCTGGGGTTGTCAGGGGGTACATGGTGATGTTCCATTTCTGTTTATTTCATCATCCACCCCTTCTGAGGTCCCAGAGTTCTTGTCAGATTACCAGGATGTATTTGATGAGCCCAAGTCCAGTGCCCTACCTCCGCATAGGGATTGCGATTGTGCTATCGATTTGATTCCTGGTAGTAAGTTTCCTAAAGGTCGACTGTTTAATTTGTCTGTGCCTGAGCACGCCGCTATGCGGAGTTACGTAAAGGAATCCTTGGAGAAAGGTCATATTCGCCCGTCGTCGTCGCCATTGGGAGCAGGGTTCTTTTTTGTGGCCAAGAAGGATGGTTCGTTGAGACCTTGTATTGATTACCGCCTTCTAAATAAAATCACAGTCAAATTTCAGTACCCCTTGCCGCTGCTGTCTGATTTGTTTGCTCGGATTAAGGGGGCTAGTTGGTTGTGCGTATTAAACGGGGCGATGAATGGAAAACAGCATTTAATACGCCCGAGGGCCATTTTGAGTACCTGGTTATGCCATTCGGGCTTTCCAATGCTCCATCAGTATTTCAGTCCTTTATGCATGACATCTTCCGAGAGTACCTGGATAAATTCCTGATTGTATACTTGGATGATATTTTGGTCTTCTCGGATGATTGGGAATCTCACGTGAAGCATGTTAGAATGGTGTTCCAGGTCCTGCGTGCGAATTCTTTGTTTGTGAAGGGGTCAAAGTGTCTCTTTGGTGTTCAGAAGGTTTCATTTTTGGGTTTCATTTTTTTCCCTTCTACTATCGAGATGGACCCTGTTAAAGTTCAGGCCATTTATGATTGGACTCAGCCGACATCTCTGAAGAGTCTGCAAAAGTTCCTGGGATTTGCTAATTTATATCGTCGCTTCATCAATAATTTTTCTAGTATTGCTAAACCGTTGACTGATTTAACCAAGAAGGGTGCTGATGTGGCCAATTGGTCTTCTGCTGCTGTGGAAGCTTTTCAGGAGTTGAAGGGTCGTTTTTCTTCTGCCCCTGTGTTGTGCCAGCCAGATGTTTCGCTCCCGTTCCAGGTCGAGGTTGATGCTTCTGAGATTGGAGCAGGGGCTGTTTTGTCGCAAAGAAGTTCTGATGGCTCGGTGATGAAACCATGTGCCTTCTTTTCCAGGAAGTTTTCGCCTGCTGAGCGTAATTATGATGTTGGCAATCGAGAGTTGCTGGCCATGAAGTGGGCATTCGAGGAGTGGCGTCATTGGCTTGAAGGAGCTAAGCATCGCGTGGTGGTCTTGACTGATCACAAGAACTTGACTTATCTCGAGTCTGCCAAACGGTTGAATCCTAGACAGGCTCGTTGGTCGCTGTTTTTCTCCCGTTTTGACTTTGTGGTTTCGTACCTTCCGGGCTCTAAGAATGTGAAGGCGGATGCCCTGTCTAGGAGTTTTGTGCCCGACTCTCCGGGTTTGCCTGAGCCGGTGGGTATTCTCAAAGAGGGGGTAATTTTGTCTGCCATCTCCCCTGATTTGCGGCGGGTGCTGCAAAAATTTCAGGCTGATAGACCTGACCAATGCCCAGCGGAGAAACTGTTTGTCCCTGATAAATGGACGAGTAGAGTTATCTCTGAGGTTCATTGTTCGGTGTTGGCTGGTCATCCTGGAATCTTTGGTACCAGAGATTTGGTGGCTAGATCCTTTTGGTGGCCGTCTCTGTCGCGGGATGTGCGTTCGTTTGTGCAGTCCTGTGGGATTTGTGCTCGGGCTAAGCCCTGCTGTTCTCGTGCCAGTGGGTTGCTTTTGCCCTTGCCGGTCCCGAAGAGGCCCTGGACACATATCTCTATGGATTTTATTTCGGATCTCCCCGTCTCTCAAAAGATGTCGGTCATTTGGGTGGTTTGTGATCGCTTCTCTAAGATGGTCCATTTGGTACCCTTGTCTAAATTGCCTTCCTTTGGTGCCATTGTTTTTCCAGCATGTGGTTCGTTTACATGGCATTCCGGAGAACATCGTTTCTGACAGAGGTTCCCAGTTTGTTTCGAGGTTTTGGCGAGCCTTTTGTGCTAGGATGGGCATTGATTTGTCTTTTTCCTCGGCTTTCCATCCTCAGACAAATGGCCAAACTGAACGAACCAATTAGACCTTGGAAACATATCTGAGATGTTTTGTTTCTGCTGATCAGGATGATTGGGTGTCCTTTTTGCCTTTGGCTGAGTTCGCCCTTAATAATCGGGCCAGCTCGGCTACTTTGGTTTCGCCGTTTTTCTGCAATTCTGGTTTCCATCCTCGTTTCTCTTCAGGGCAGGTTGAGTCTTCGGACTGTCCTGGTGTGGATACTGTGGTGGATAGGTTGCAGCAGATTTGGACTCATGTAGTGGACAATTTGACATTGTCCCAGGAGAAGGCTCAACGTTTCGCTAACCGCAGGCGCTGTGTGGGTCCCCGACTTCGTGTTGGGGATTTGGTTTGATTGTCGTCTCGTTATATTCCTATGAAAGTTTCCTCTCCTAAGTTTAAGCCTCGTTTCATTGGTCCGTATAGGATTTCTGAGGTTCTTAATCCTGTGTCTTTTCGTTTGACCCTCCCAGCTTCTTTTTCCATCCATAATGTATTCCATAGGTCATTGTTGCGGAGATACGTGGCACCTGTGGTTCCATCCGTTGATCCTCCTGCCCCGGTTTTGGTTGAGGGGGAGTTGGAGTATATAGTGGAGAAGATTTTGGATTCTCGTATTTCGAGACGGAAACTCCAGTACCTGGTTAAGTGGAAGGGTTATGGTCAGGAAGATAATTATAATTCCTGGGTCTTTGCCTCTGATGTTCATGCTGCCGATCTGGTTCGTGCCTTTCATTTGGCTCATCCTGGTCGGCCTGGGGGCTCTGATGAGGGTTCGGTGACCCCTCCTCAAGGGGGGGGTACTGTTGTGAATTCTGTGGTCAGGCTCCCTCCTGTGGTCATGAGTGGTACTTCGGCTGGTTTTGTCCATGAGCTTCCTTTGGTGGATGTGAGTGGGGCTGCGGCTTCTGAGTTTCCTTCCTCAGGTGACGAGGTTAAGTCGTTAGGTGCTGCTCTATTTAACTCCACCTAGTTCTTTGTTCCTGGCCTCCAGTCTATGTTCCAGTATTGGTCTTGCTCTCTCCTGGATCGTTCTTGTGGCCTGTCTGCCCTGCATAAGCTAAGTTCTGCTTGTGTTTCTTTTGTTTGCTATTTTTTCTGTCCAGCTTGCTATATTGGTTTTTCTTGCTTGCTGGAAGCTCTGGGACGCAGAGGGAGCACCTCCGTACCGTTAGTCGGTGCGGAGGGTCTTTTTGCACCCTCTGCGTGGTTGTTTGTAGGTTTTTGTGCTGACCGCAAAGCTATCTTTCCTATCCTCGGTCTATTCAGTAAGTCGGGCCTCACTTTGCTAAAATCTATTTAATCTCTGTGTTTGTATTTTCATCTTTACTCACAGTCATTATATGTGGGGGGCTGCCTTTTCCTGTGGGGAATTTCTCTGAGGCAAGGTAGGCTTATTTTTCTATCTTCAGGGCTAGCTAGTTTCTCAGGCTGTGCCCGAGGCGCCTAGGTCTGGTCAGGAGCGCTCCACGGCTACCTCTAGTGTTGTGTGATAGGATTAGGGATTGCGGTCAGCAGAGTTCCCACGTCTCAGAGCTCGTCCTATGTTATTAGTAACTATTAGGTAATTTTCAGTGCTCTTAACCACCAGGTCCATTGTGGTTCTAAATCACCAGTTCATAACAGTACTGGAGGCCCAAAGTACTAATGCTTCTCAATAGAGGGAAAAGAGAAGTTCTGAGACCATTTTTTTTTCTCTCTGCACTGTGTTTTGTCTTTCTTTTTCCCTAGACTTTTGGGTGGTTCAGGACACAGGTGTAGTGATGGACATTAAAGGCCTGTCTTCTTGTGTGGATCATCTCACTGCAAGAGTACAAAATATTCAAGACTTTGTGGTTCAGAATTCTATGTTAGAACCTAGAATTCCTATTCCTGATTTGTTTTCTGGAGATAGAGCTAAGTTTCTGAGTTTTAAAAATAATTGTAAACTATTTCTGGCTTTGAAACCCCGCTCCTCTGGTGACCCAGTTCAACAAGTTAAGATTATTATTTCTTTATTACGTGGCGACCCTCAAGACTGGGCATTTTCCCTTGCACCAGGAGATCCTGCATTATGTGATATTGATGCGTTTTTTCTGGCGCTCGGATTGCTGTATGATGAACCTAATTCAGTGGATCAGGCAGAGAAAAATTTGCTGGCTCTGTGTCAGGGTCAGGATGAGGTAGAGATATATTGTCAGAAGTTTAGGAAGTGGTCTGTGCTCACTCAATGGAATGAATGTGCGCTGGCAGCAATTTTCAGAAAGGGTCTCTCTGAAGCCCTTAAGGATGTCATGGTGGGATTTCCTATGCCTGCTGGTCTGAATGAGTCTATGTCTTTGGCCATTCAGATCGATCGACGCTTACGTGAGCGTAAAACTGTGCACCATTTGGCGGTATTATCTGAGCATAAACCTGAGCCTATGCAATGTGATAGGACTTTGACCAGAGCTGAACGGCAAGAACACAGACGTCGGAATGGGCTGTGTTTTTACTGTGGTGATTCCACTCATGCTATCTCCGATTGTCCTAAGCGCACTAAGCGGTTCGCTAGGTCTGCCACCATTGGTACGGTACAGTCTAAATTTCTTTTGTCCGATACTTTGATCTGCTCTTTGTCATCCTATTCTGTCATGGCATTTGTGGATTCAGGCGCTGCCCTGAATTTGATGGACTTGGAGTTTGCTAGGCGCTGTGGGTTTTTCTTGGAGCCCTTGCAGTATCCTATTCCA
Organism: Ranitomeya imitator; assembly: GCF_032444005.1. NCBI lineage: Eukaryota > Metazoa > Chordata > Amphibia > Anura > Dendrobatidae > Ranitomeya > Ranitomeya imitator. The sequence goes on along the minus strand of NC_091287.1, from coordinate 180,473,237 downwards.
TTGAGAGGAATTGATGCTACGCCTTTGGCCAAGAATAAGCCTCAGTACTGGACCCAATTGACCATGTGCATGGCTCCTGCGCATCAGGAGGATATTCGCTTTTTGATGTTGCATAATCTGCATGATGTGGTCGTGTTGGGGTTGCCATGGCTAAAAGTCCATAACCCAGTATTGGATTGGAAATCTATGTCTGTATCCAGCTGGGGTTGTCAGGGGGTACATGGTGATGTTCCATTTCTGTTTATTTCATCATCCACCCCTTCTGAGGTCCCAGAGTTCTTGTCAGATTACCAGGATGTATTTGATGAGCCCAAGTCCAGTGCCCTACCTCCGCATAGGGATTGCGATTGTGCTATCGATTTGATTCCTGGTAGTAAGTTTCCTAAAGGTCGACTGTTTAATTTGTCTGTGCCTGAGCACGCCGCTATGCGGAGTTACGTAAAGGAATCCTTGGAGAAAGGTCATATTCGCCCGTCGTCGTCGCCATTGGGAGCAGGGTTCTTTTTTGTGGCCAAGAAGGATGGTTCGTTGAGACCTTGTATTGATTACCGCCTTCTAAATAAAATCACAGTCAAATTTCAGTACCCCTTGCCGCTGCTGTCTGATTTGTTTGCTCGGATTAAGGGGGCTAGTTGGTTGTGCGTATTAAACGGGGCGATGAATGGAAAACAGCATTTAATACGCCCGAGGGCCATTTTGAGTACCTGGTTATGCCATTCGGGCTTTCCAATGCTCCATCAGTATTTCAGTCCTTTATGCATGACATCTTCCGAGAGTACCTGGATAAATTCCTGATTGTATACTTGGATGATATTTTGGTCTTCTCGGATGATTGGGAATCTCACGTGAAGCATGTTAGAATGGTGTTCCAGGTCCTGCGTGCGAATTCTTTGTTTGTGAAGGGGTCAAAGTGTCTCTTTGGTGTTCAGAAGGTTTCATTTTTGGGTTTCATTTTTTTCCCTTCTACTATCGAGATGGACCCTGTTAAAGTTCAGGCCATTTATGATTGGACTCAGCCGACATCTCTGAAGAGTCTGCAAAAGTTCCTGGGATTTGCTAATTTATATCGTCGCTTCATCAATAATTTTTCTAGTATTGCTAAACCGTTGACTGATTTAACCAAGAAGGGTGCTGATGTGGCCAATTGGTCTTCTGCTGCTGTGGAAGCTTTTCAGGAGTTGAAGGGTCGTTTTTCTTCTGCCCCTGTGTTGTGCCAGCCAGATGTTTCGCTCCCGTTCCAGGTCGAGGTTGATGCTTCTGAGATTGGAGCAGGGGCTGTTTTGTCGCAAAGAAGTTCTGATGGCTCGGTGATGAAACCATGTGCCTTCTTTTCCAGGAAGTTTTCGCCTGCTGAGCGTAATTATGATGTTGGCAATCGAGAGTTGCTGGCCATGAAGTGGGCATTCGAGGAGTGGCGTCATTGGCTTGAAGGAGCTAAGCATCGCGTGGTGGTCTTGACTGATCACAAGAACTTGACTTATCTCGAGTCTGCCAAACGGTTGAATCCTAGACAGGCTCGTTGGTCGCTGTTTTTCTCCCGTTTTGACTTTGTGGTTTCGTACCTTCCGGGCTCTAAGAATGTGAAGGCGGATGCCCTGTCTAGGAGTTTTGTGCCCGACTCTCCGGGTTTGCCTGAGCCGGTGGGTATTCTCAAAGAGGGGGTAATTTTGTCTGCCATCTCCCCTGATTTGCGGCGGGTGCTGCAAAAATTTCAGGCTGATAGACCTGACCAATGCCCAGCGGAGAAACTGTTTGTCCCTGATAAATGGACGAGTAGAGTTATCTCTGAGGTTCATTGTTCGGTGTTGGCTGGTCATCCTGGAATCTTTGGTACCAGAGATTTGGTGGCTAGATCCTTTTGGTGGCCGTCTCTGTCGCGGGATGTGCGTTCGTTTGTGCAGTCCTGTGGGATTTGTGCTCGGGCTAAGCCCTGCTGTTCTCGTGCCAGTGGGTTGCTTTTGCCCTTGCCGGTCCCGAAGAGGCCCTGGACACATATCTCTATGGATTTTATTTCGGATCTCCCCGTCTCTCAAAAGATGTCGGTCATTTGGGTGGTTTGTGATCGCTTCTCTAAGATGGTCCATTTGGTACCCTTGTCTAAATTGCCTTCCTTTGGTGCCATTGTTTTTCCAGCATGTGGTTCGTTTACATGGCATTCCGGAGAACATCGTTTCTGACAGAGGTTCCCAGTTTGTTTCGAGGTTTTGGCGAGCCTTTTGTGCTAGGATGGGCATTGATTTATCTTTTTCCTCGGCTTTCCATCCTCAGACAAATGGCCAAACTGAACGAACCAATTAGACCTTGGAAACATATCTGAGATGTTTTGTTTCTGCTGATCAGGATGATTGGGTGTCCTTTTTGCCTTTGGCTGAGTTCGCCCTTAATAATCGGGCCAGCTCGGCTACTTTGGTTTCGCCGTTTTTCTGCAATTCTGGTTTCCATCCTCGTTTCTCTTCAGGGCAGGTTGAGTCTTCGGACTGTCCTGGTGTGGATACTGTGGTGGATAGGTTGCAGCAGATTTGGACTCATGTAGTGGACAATTTGACATTGTCCCAGGAGAAGGCTCAACGTTTCGCTAACCGCAGGCGCTGTGTGGGTCCCTGACTTCGTGTTGGGGATTTGGTTTGATTGTCGTCTCGTTATATTCCTATGAAAGTTTCCTCTCCTAAGTTTAAGCCTCGTTTCATTGGTCCGTATAGGATTTCTGAGGTTCTTAATCCTGTGTCTTTTCGTTTGACCCTCCCAGCTTCTTTTTCCATCCATAATGTATTCCATAGGTCATTGTTGCGGAGATACGTGGCACCTGTGGTTCCATCCGTTGATCCTCCTGCCCCGGTTTTGGTTGAGGGGGAGTTGGAGTATATAGTGGAGAAGATTTTGGATTCTCGTATTTCGAGACGGAAACTCCAGTACCTGGTTAAGTGGAAGGGTTATGGTCAGGAAGATAATTATAATTCCTGGGTCTTTGCCTCTGATGTTCATGCTGCCGATCTGGTTCGTGCCTTTCATTTGGCTCATCCTGGTCGGCCTGGGGGCTCTGGTGAGGGTTCGGTGACCCCTCCTCAAGGGGGGGGTACTGTTGTGAATTCTGTGGTCAGGCTCCCTCCTGTGGTCATGAGTGGTACTTCGGCTGGTTTTGTCCATGAGCTTCCTTTGGTGGATGTGAGTGGGGCTGCGGCTTCTGAGTTTCCTTCCTCAGGTGACGAGGTTAAGTCGTTAGGTGCTGCTCTATTTAACTCCACCTAGTTCTTTGTTCCTGGCCTCCAGTCTATGTTCCAGTATTGGTCTTGCTCTCTCCTGGATCGTTCTTGTGGCCTGTCTGCCCTGCATAAGCTAAGTTCTGCTTGTGTTTCTTTTGTTTGCTATTTTTTCTGTCCAGCTTGCTATATTGGTTTTTCTTGCTTGCTGGAAGCTCTGGGACGCAGGGGGAGCACCTCCGTACCGTTAGTCGGTGCGGAGGGTCTTTTTGCGCCCTCTGCGTGGTTGTTTGTAGGTTTTTGTGCTGACCGCAAAGCTATCTTTCCTATCCTCGGTCTATTCAGTAAGTCGGGCCTCACTTTGCTAAAATCTATTTAATCTCTGTGTTTGTATTTTCATCTTTACTCACAGTCATTATATGTGGGGGGCTGCCTTTTCCTTTGGGGAATTTCTCTGAGGCAAGGTAGGCTTATTTTTCTATCTTCAGGGCTAGCTAGTTTCTCAGGCTGTGCCCGAGGCGCCTAGGTCTGGTCAGGAGCGCTCCACGGCTACCTCTAGTGTTGTGTGATAGGATTAGGGATTGCGGTCAGCAGAGTTCCCACGTCTCAGAGCTCGTTCTATGTTATTAGTAACTATCAGGTCATTTTCAGTGCTCTTAACCACCAGGTCCATTGTGGTTCTAAATCACCAGTTCATAACATTGTTCACTCTGCTGACACTGTGGTGTCCATCCTTTTAAGCATGTATAAAAGCCGTTTTGTACATTTCTGAAAAGGACACCACTCAACAGAGGCCAGACTGAGTCAAGAGTAACTCTGCTGCCTCTTTATAGTGAATTGGTCCCTCGATGGTTTCATCTGAATCACATCACTCAGAGATTTAGATAGAAACCCCAATGTAAGTGCTCAGCATAGAGTGCAGGATAAACGTGATTCAACATATTATAAAAAAAAATTCCCAACCAAAGCTTTAACTCAATCCACAATAAAATAAGTCCCCACTCAGGTCCGTCACCTGTTAACAGAAATATAGGGGGCTACCACATTACTGGTAACAGGCTCTGGAAAAGCACTATGGATCCTCACCCCCAAATGAAATCAAGTGAATTATGTGCTCCCAAATCCAAATGCCCTTATCCCTTCTGAACCCCACAGTGTTCCTAAATCACTTTTAGCATCCACATGTTTGGCTTTTCTGTAGCGATGAGAGCCCGCTTAAATTTATGTTGTCCATGTCTCTAGAAGCACGGGCTGAGCACTCATGTGCTGAGTACTGCAATAAATGACAGATTTGCAATTTTCTCTTGGCAACATCCACTGCTGCTTTTTTCTGGAAAACACCCAGGGAGTCAAAATTGTCACTACACCTGTAGATAAATTCCCAAAGGGGTGTAATTTCCAAAATGGGGTCACTTGAGGGGGGATTCTGCTCTTCTGGCACTTAGGGGCTCTGAAAACGGAGTCCGCAAACTATTCTACAATAATTTGTTCTCCAAGAGGTAAAAAGCACTCAGTTCCTCCCGAGTCTCGCCATGTGGCTAAGCAGTAAAGTACAGCCACATATGGGGGTATTACCACGTTCAGCAGAAATTGTGTGACAAATTTTGGTTCCATTTTTACCCTTTCCCCATATGAAAAATGTAAAATCTGGAGCTAAAACAAAATATTTGTGGTAAAAATGTAATCATTGTTTCTTCATTGCTCAGTGGTATAAAATTCTGTGACACACCTGTGGTGTCAATATGACCACTGCACCCTTAGATTAATTATTTGAGAGGTATAGTTTGTAAAATGGGTTCACTTATGGGGGGTTCTGTTGTTCTAGTACCTCAGGGACTTCCATTGGGTCATGGCACCCACAAATCATGACATAAAATCTGCACCATAATATGGCACTCCTACCCTTATGAGTTTTTCAATGTGCCTGAAAAGTAGTTCCTGATTACATGTAGGGTATTGGCGCACTCAGGAGATGTTGCACAACAAACTGAGAGCTCCATTTTACCGATTAGCACTTATAAAAATGTAAAACTTAGGGCTAAAACATTTATTTAGTGGTGAAAAAATATTCTTCCTTCACCGCCCAATGGTATAAAGTTCTGTGAGGCATATGTGGTGTCAACAGGCTCACTACACCCCTAGCTGAATTCATTAAGAGGTGTAGTTTTTAAAATGCGGTCACTCATGAGGTGTTCTGCAGTTCTGGCATCTCAGGGGCTCTGTCAATGTGACATGGCACCCTCAAACCATTCCAGCTACCGTAAATCAGATATCCAATATCGCGTTCCTTCCCTTCTGAGCTTTGTACTGTGCCTTAAAAGTAGTTTTTGACTGCATCCCCATATTGGTGTAACACATTTTGTGACCCATTTTCTCCTATTATCACTTTTGATAATTAAAATTAAAATAATTATTCTAGATTGTGAGCCCCAACGGGGACAGCGATGATAATGTCTGTAAAGCGCTGCGGAATATGTTAGCGCTATATAAAAATAAAGATTATTTTTTATTTATTTATTATTAAAAACTGTGGGCCAAAGCAATATTTTAAAGGGAACCTGTCACCCCCGTTTTTTGAGATTGAGATATAAATACTGTTAAATAGGGCCTGTGCTGTGCGTTACTATGGTGTATGTAGTGTACCCTGATTCCCCATGTATGCCGAGAAATACATTACCAAAGTCGGCGTTTTCGCCTGTCAATCAGGCTGGTCTGGTCAGGTGGGCGTGTTCACAGCGTTCTTTTCTTCCCCAGGTTTCCGTTGGTGGCGTAGTGGTGTGCGCATGTCCAAGGTCCGGATTCCCTGTGCCCACGTGAAGACACAGCGCGCGATCTGCGCTGTCATTCCTTTCATCGGTGCGGGCGGCCATCTTCCTGGGGCCGCGCGTGCGCAGATGTAGTGCTCTGCTGCACGGGGCTTCAGGAAAATGGCCGCGGGATGCCGCGCGTGCGCAGAAGAGATCGCGGCGGCCATTTTCCCAAAGCCGAGATGCAAACTCGGCTTTGGGAAAATGGCCGCCGCGATCTCTTCTGCGCACGCGCGGCATCCCGCGGCCATTTTCCTGAAGCCCCGTGCAGCAGAGCACTACATCTGCGCACGCGCGGCTCCAGGAAGATGGCCGCCCGCACCGATGAAAGGAATGACAGCGCAGATCGCGCGCTGTGTCTTCACGTGGGCACAGGGAATCCGGACCTTGGACATGCGCACACCACTACGCCACCAACGGAAACCTGGGGAAGAAAAGAACGCTGTGAACACGCCCACCTGACCAGACCAGCCTGATTGACAGGCGAAAACGCCGACTTTGGTAATGTATTTCTCAGCATACATGGGGAATCAGGGTACACTACATACACTATAGTAACGCACAGCGCAGGCCCTGTTTAACAGTATTTATATCTCAATCTCAAAAAACGGGGTGACAGGTTCCCTTTAAGTTGAAAAAATGGTAATGTTCCATTTACTCAGCTCAATGTTATACAATTCTGTGAATCACCTTAGGATTAAAAATGCTTACTAGGCCCCTAAATAAATTCCTCGAGAGGTGTAGTTTTCAAAATGGGGTCACTTGTGTTTTTTTGCTGTTTTGGCTTGCAGGGGTTCTTCAAATGTGACATAGCATCTGCAATCTATTCCAGCCAAAATTGTGCTCCAGAATTCTATTGGCACTCCTTCCCATCCGAGCCCTGCTTGTACCCAAACAGTAGTTTTCTACCACATATTTTGTTTCATTTTCTTCTGTTACCCTTGTGAAAATGAATAATTTGGGGCTAAAGCAACATTTTTGTGAAAACGTGATTTTTTTAATTATTATTATTACGGTTTCAGTACGGTTTCAGTACTCAATGTTATAAAATTCTGTGTAGCACCTCCATATTCAAGGTACTCACCACACCTCTAGATTTGTTCTTTGAGGGGGTGTAGTTTCCAAAATGGGGTCACTTGTGGTGAGTTTCCCCTGTTAAAGCACATCATGGGCTCTACAAACATGACATGGCATCTTCTATCTATTCCAGCCAAGTTTAGAATCCAAAAGTTGAAGAGTCCTCCTTTCCTTCCGAGCCTGACGTGCATCAAAGCAGTAGTTTTCCTCCATGTATGGGGTCTCTGTGTACTCAGGAGAATCTGCCCAACAAATTATATGGTCTATTTTCTACCGTTACCTTTTTGAAAATGCCAAATTTGGGCTTAAATCAATATTTTGGTGGGAAAAAGTAAAATTTTCATTTTTTTTCCTTCAACATTTAATACTGGTGAAGCCCTTTAAGTGTTAATAAACTTCTTGAATGTGGTTCTGTGCACTTTGAGGTGTGTGGTTTTTAGAATGGTGTCACTTTTGAGTATTTTTTGTTATGTTGGCCCCTCAAACTCGCTTCAAAATCGATGTGGTCCTTAAAAAAATTGGTTTTGAAAATATTTCACAAAAAATACCAAACATTGACACCATTCCATAAAATGCATCCCTCAAGGTGCTCAAAACCACATTCAGGTGCTTCACAGAAATGGAAGCAATGTGGAAGGAAATAAATTAACATTTTATTTTAGACCTAAATTTTATTTTCACAAGAATACCAGGAGATTCTGAACCCCAAAATTTGTTGTGCAATTGCTCCTGAGTACGCCGATACACTATTTGTGGGGGACAATTACTGTTTAGACGCACAACATGGCTCGGAAGGGAAAGAGCGCTGTTTGACTTTTTGAACGCAAGGTTTGCTGGAATCATTAGCAGACGCCATGCTGCATTTGGAGAACTCCTGATATGCCTAAATAGTGGAAAGCCACAACAAGTGACCCCATTTTTGAAACTAGACTCCTCAAGAAATGTATCTAGATATGTGGTGAGCACCTTGAACCCCAATGTGCTTCACAGAAGTTTATAACGTTGAGCTGTGAAAATAAAAAATAACATGTTTTCCACAAAAATGTTTTTAGCCAAAAAATTATTTTCACAAGTGTAAACAGAAGAAATTGCACCATACAATTTGTTGTGCAATTTCTCCTGAGTACTCAGATACCACATATGTGGTTGAAAACTACTTTTGAGGCACAGTGCAAAGATCAGAAGAAGTGCCATATTTAAGTTCAGGTTTTGCTGGAATGGTTTGAGGGCACCATGTCACATAGGCAGAGCTCCTGAGGTGCCAGGACCGCAGAAACCCCATAATTTTACACACTACATTTCAATTAATTGATCTAGGGGTGCAGTGAGCATGTTGACACCACATGTGCCTCACAGAAATTCTATTGAGCAGTGAAAAAAGAATAATTAAATTTTTACCTCTAAAATGTTTTTAGACTTAAGTTTTTAATTTTTAGAAAGGCTAATTGGAAAAATGGACCTGTTTGTTGTGCAGTTTCGCCTGTGCTTTTTCCAATACCCTATCCATGTAATAGAGTACTACTTTTGAGGCACAGTGCAAAACTCAGAAGGGAAGACGCACCATAATTTAGTGCACAATTTTACTGTCATGGTTTGCTGGTGCCATGACCCACTGGGAGAGCCCCTGAGGAGCCAGAACAGCAGAATCGTCCATAAGTGATGTCATTTTGTAAACTGCACCTCTCAATTAATTAATCTAAGGGCGCAGTGATCATATTAACACCACGGGTGTGTAACTGAATTTTATACCATTGGGAAGTGAAGAAAAAATAATTACATTTTTACCACAAAAATATTGTTCTAGCCCCAGATTTTACATTTTCACATGGGGAAATGGGTGAAATGGCACCAAAATTTTTCACACAATTTTTGCTGAACGTAGAAATACCCAATATGTGGCTGTGCAGTACTGCTTCGCCACACGCGACACTCAGGAGGGACCGAGCACTATTTGCCTCCTGTTGAGCAGATTTTCCTAGAATAGTTTGGAAACTCCATATATAGAGCCCCTAAGTGCTAGAATAGCGGAATCCCCCCTCAAGCGACTCGGTTTTGGAAATAATACCCCTTTGGGAATTTATCTACAGGTGTAGTGATGATTATGACTCCATGGGTGTTTTCCAGAAACAAGAAGCAGTGGATGTTGCTGGAGTGACAATTGCAAATCTTCTTTGCTAGTGACTGGACTTTGTAATGCCCAGAACGCTATGCCCAGCTCGTTCTTTTGGAAACATGCACTCGTAAAATTAAACGAGCTCTCATCGCTACAGAAATACCAAACATGTTTACCCTAAATGTGGTTTAGGCACACTGTATTGTTCAGTAGACAGAGCAGAGGGACATTTTGGATTTGGGAGTGCAGAATTCGCTGTAATTGTTTTGGGGGTCGAGGAGCCATAACACTTTTCCAGAGCCTTCGTGCAACGAGTATTGTGGAAGGCCCTCTATTTCTGTTAACAGATGACGGACCAGGGTGGGTACTTGCTTTTTTTTGTGGCTTAAGTTTAGCCTTTAGGGTAAGTTCACATAGGGTGTTTTTGCTGCTTTTTTCTGCAGCAAAACCTGATCATCTTGGCAGGAAAGAAGCCGCACTGAAAATTCAGGTTTAGGTGCTTTTTTATTGCGTTTTTTGTATGTGTTTTTTTGGGGCTTTTTTTTTCTCTTTGTCCATGCTAATGTCCTTGGATTTTCAGTAGCAAAAATGCAGCAAATAATGATACCTGCGTTTTTGCTGCGTTTTTTTCAATACCCATTCAAGTCAATGGGTGAAAAACGCAGCAAGAACGCTGAAAGAAGTGACATGCTCTGTCTAAAAAACGCAGCAAAGCACAAAATCCTGATCAAACAAAAAAACAATATGTGTGTATGAGATTTCTGAAATCTCATAGGCTTTGCTGGTATTGTAAAAAGCAGTTGAAAATTAGCTTTAAAAAACGCCCTGTGTAAATTTACCCTTATTGAGAGCATTTTATATAATGTTTGGGATCACATTTATCCAGCTTTCTACCCTGAGGACTTACATCGGGGTTTCCATTTAAATTTCCAAATGACATGATTAAGATCAAACCCCCAAGGGATCCATTCACTATAATGAGTTACTCTGGACTCTCTCCGACCTTCTTTTATGCACACCTCAAAAGACGGACACCAATCAGATCATAGGTCAGGCAACGTCCAAAGTGACTCCATCTGTCTCACTATAAGGAATCTTCCACCAGAGGTTTTGCCTGAATCACATTTTTCAGATATTTACACGGAAACCCCGATGTAAGCGCTCAACACTGCGCAGGATAAATGTGAGCCAAGCCTTACTGCAAACTTTGTAAGACAGAATGAACAAATAGCAGGTGAAGAATTAGTTTTATTTATTTTTTACACCATTCCTCGTTCTGTATAAGTGATTAGGCGACTTTATTTTTCAGTTCAGTGCGATTACAGAGATTACAGATTTATAGCAGGTTTTTATGTTTGGCTGCTGTCGCACACTGAAATATGTTTTTGTTTTGTTTTTTTCTTCAAAAACAAGTTTTTGTATATCCATATTTTAATAGTTATAATGTTTCCATATTTCAGCTGGCAGCCATGTGAGGGCTTGTTTTTGCAGGAAGTTGATATTTTTATTGGTACTGTTGTGAGTCACATGACATCTGTTGATCATTTTCTATTCACATTTCTGGGAGGCGGAATGAACAAAAGACAGCAATTTAGGAATTGTTTTTGGCGGGGGGGAGTGGGTTATGCCATTTCGCCTCTGGTAAAATTGGCAGCTTTCTCTTCGGGTCAGTACAATTTCAGCCATACCAAGTTTGTATGTTTTGATTTTTGTTTTTTTATGCTTTGACGCTTTCACAGAATAAAAACAATTTTTAAAAAAAAAAAAAATAATAATTTTGCATCAATTTATTCTGTGAGCTATATCTTTTTTATTTTCTGCTGTTGGAGCTGTATGACAACTTGTTTTTTGCGGAACAAGATGACGTTTTCATTGTTACCATTTATATTTACATTTGGCTTTTTGATCTAGTTTTATACTACTTTTTGTTCAGTGGTATTATGAAAAAGCATTTTTTTTTGCCTCTTTTATTTTTTTTGCAGTGTTCATTGACAGGGTTAACTAGTGGGACAGTTTTATAGGTTGGGTCATTCCAGATGCAGCAATACCAAGCATGTGATTTTTTTTTTTTTTTTTTTTTACTTAGTTCCACATTCAACACTCTGATCACAGTTATAAAGCATAGCATTGCTATGCTTTCTATAATGTCAGTGCTGCACTGACCCAAGATAATTAGATCATGCACTGCTCATGATCTAACGAACTTGCTAGAGCCTGGTGACCCAGATATTTTTATGATGACCTCACATTACAATTGGCCCCTCGTAATGACGTTACGGGGCAGAGGGAGTTAAGTGGCTGGGAGTGGTGCAGGCACTGACTCCTGGCAGTGAGTGCCGGGTGTCAGCTGTCATGTAAGCTGGACACCTGGTGGTGATAGCGTGCACAGCTGCTGTGCCTTCAAAATCGCCTGGAAGTATCCATACGTCCAAGGCCGGTAAGTACTCCCCAACCAGGACGTATGGTTATGTGTAAGGTCCTGAAAGGGTTAGGGTATGTGCACACGTCCGGATTTCTTGCAGAAATTTTCCTGACAAAAACCGGACATTTCTGCCAGAAATCCGCATGCGTTTTTACCGTGATTTTACCGCGATTTTGACGCATTTTTGGTGCGTTTTTCCCAAATGCATAGAATTGCGGGAAAAACGGAGAAAATCCGCAAAAATAATGAACATGCTCATTTTTTTATCGCGATGCGTTTTTTTCGCGGAAAAAAACGCATCCATGTGCACATAACATGCTGAATGCATTCTAAATGATAGAATGCATAATGTATGCGTTTTTAATGAGTTTTTATAGCGTTTTTACCGCGAAAAAACCTGAACGTGTGCACATAGCCTTAAAGGCATAAAAATTATAAGTTTGAAAAGTGCAAAATTTAAAAAATGTTCAATATTTTGTGGTAGATTGGCTCACTTGGCTGCTCACAGATGTAGACACAAGCACGTTTCCTCTGCTGGTTTATTTAAAATACGCCATTAACCACTGCAGGCTCAACAAAATAAACACTGCCTTTTTGGCAAAATGAAGTATAGCACAGTCCATATGCCTGCAGGAATCCGCCCGCTTTGGATACAACAACCAGGTTCAGTACGGTTTAACATACAACACTTCTCTGGAGCTACTGGCTCCACACACACCGAATGACTCAGAAAAGCTGACTATTTACCTTCTAAACCCCACCCTGGGAGGAGATATGGTGAAGTTTCTCCCACCCGCTCTTCAGCTGTTCACTTAAAAGCATAGCCCCCAAAATGGCCGATTAACCCCTCTCAACACAGTGTGCTGAAGCAAACTTCCATGTTTGAAATCATTGAAGTTAAAAGCCTCATTGAAACGCGTCTCCCAGCACAGTGGCTCAGTGGTTAGCACTGCAGGCTTGCAGCACTGGGGTCCTGTGTTCAAATCCCACTAAAGACAACATATGTTAGGAGTTTATATGCTCTCCCCATGTTTTCGTGGGTTTCCCCCGGTTCTCTGGTTTCCTCCTGCACTTCAAGATATACTGATTTAGATTGTGAGCCCCATTGGGGACAGTGATTATAATGTCTGTAAAGTGCTGCAGAATATGATAACGCTATATAAGCAAAGCATAATAAATAGAAAACCTCCCCTCAAGTACTTTGCGAATGACGTCACAGTTTTCATAACTAAACGTATATCATATCAACAGACATGAAGTACAACATGTCACACAAAAAGTCTCAAAATGAGTATACCTGTTGAAGCGAAGAGGTATTACATTATAAAGTGACAGTGGTCAGAATTGGAAACATTGGCCGGGTTATGAAGGTGAAAACAGGCTGGGAGTTGAAGAGGCTGGGTATGTGCACACGTCAGGACTTTCTAGCAGAAATTTCCTGACAAAAAACGGACATTTCTGCCAGAAATCCGCATGCGTTTTTTTTGCGTTTTTGACGCTTTTTTTTTTTTCGTTTTTCCCAATGCATAGATTAGCGGGAAAACGCGAAAAATCCGCAAAATGAATAAACATGCTGCTTTTTTTTTTACCGCAATGCGTTTTTTTCGCAGCAAAAAATGCATCATGTGCACAAAAATTGCAGAATGCATTCTAAATGATAGGATGCATATGTCTGCAGTTTGTAATGCGTTATCGCGTTTTTAGAAAAAACCTGAACGTGTGCACTTACCCTAAAAGAAACTCAGTCGATGGGCACAGAAGGGACTAGCTCTGCCCTTTCCTGTACAGAGAGCCGGTCCTCCTTTGCCCTGAACTCGCGGGCCACATAAAATGAAGTGGCAGGCCCCCTCTGGCATAGATGATGTATGCAATCACTAGAAAAAGGAAGTATACACTTATACTTTTACTTATGATGACTAAATAATAATTATATGGTCCTGTCAGACTTATTAACAAATAAGTATCCTCTGACACCAAAAATCAAAGGTCTATCAGGTAAAACAAATTGTATGTGATTTAGGCCTTGATACATAGGTTTCAAGAAGGGTTTCATTTGTTTTTCCCGTTGCTTAATACCTTTTTGAGGGACAAATCTGCACATCTCATCTATGTAACTTGTTCCAAAATATTTGATATTATTTTATGTCCACAGCTTTTCATGCACGTCAATACGTTCTAGTCTGTCGTTTTGTCATAATTCTAACGCTGGTGAAAATTTGAGACATAAATTGTTAAGCGTGCTCCGACTTAAGTGCCACAGCCTCTTTCTTGACCTTCAGGTAAGTCTCATTTCTCTAAATATTTGCAGGTGCTTCTCACAAAATTAGAATATCATCAAAAAGGTCTTCAATACAAAAAGTGAAACTCGTATATTATATAGAGTCATTACAAACAGAGTAATCTATTTCAAGTGTTTTTCTGTTAATGTTGATGATTGGGGATTTCATTGGCTGTAAGCCATAAAGTCATTATCTCAGTAAATTAGAATACTTTATAACATTGGTTTCAAAAATGATTCTAAAATCTGAAATGTTGGCCCACTGAAATGTATGTTCAGTAAATGCGCTCAATACTTGTTCGGCTCCTTTTGCATCAATTACTGCATCAATGCGGCGTGGCAAGGAGGGGATCAGCCTGTGGCACTGCTGAGGTGTTATGGAAGCCCAGGTTGCTTTGATAGCAGTCTTCTGCTCGTCTGCATTGTTGGGTCTGGTGTCTCTCATCTTCCTCTTGACAATACCCCATAGATTCTCTCCCCATAGATTCTCTATGGGGTTAAGGTCAGGCGAGTTTGCAGGCCAAGCAAGCGCAGTGATACTGTTGTTTTTAAACCAGTATTGGTACTATTGGCAGTGTGGACAGGTGCCAAGTCTTGCTGGAGAATGAAATTTCCATCTCCAAAAAGCTTGCTGGAAGAGGGAGTTCGAATCTCGGCTTCAGGAAAATGGCCGCCGCGATGTCCATCTGCGCACGCGCGGCATCCCGCGGCCATTTTCCTGAAGCCCCGGGAAGCAGGAGACTTCATCTGCGCACGCGCGGCCTCAGGAAGATGGCCGCGCCCACCGAAAAACCACTAAATAGCGGCGAGCGCGCTCTTTTTCTACAGCTGCGCAGTGCATTCGGCACTTGCGCATGCGAGAAGCACTACGCCACCAACGGGAACTTAAGCAAGATGTGGGGGAGAAACAGCGCTGTGACCACGCCCATCTGACCTGACCAGCTTGATTGACAGGCGAAAAAGGACACTTTTGTAAGGTATTTTGGCAGCATAGGTAGGAATCGGGGGACAAAAAATACCCTATTGTAAAGCACAGCTCAGGCCCTATTTAACGGTATTTTTATCTCCTACTGAAAAAACGGGGTGACAGGTTCCCTTTAAGGGACCCTTTGAAATGCTTAGGAAGCCTTTGTAGGTGTTTTTTGTTAATCTAATTTACTGAGATAATGATTTTTCGGTTTTTATTGGCTGTAAGCCATAATCATCAACATTAACCAAAATAAACAATTGAAATAGATCACTCTGTAATGACTCTATATAAAATATTAGTTTCACTTTTTGTATTGAAGAACTGAAATAAATTAACTTTTTGATGATATTCTAGTTTTGTGAAAAGCACCTGTATGTGTGAAATAAGATTTTTCTGTTGCTGCCGTTTGTGAAATAATGGCAACATTTTCTTCTAAATCTCTAGATAAACACTCTGCAAACTGTGCACATTAATACCTACAAGATCTTATTACTTCAGGCGTACAGGTATGTACTAGGCTTTGACTGAGAATTAATGAATTTAAGGATTGGAGTGTCCAACAGGGGAACAGGTACATCTTTGGTGTGGCCCTGTAAGAAGCACTAATGAGCAGTGCTAATAATTCGCTATTTACAGAAAATTGTACATTAGGCAAACTGCCCGTTTTAATATTGTATAGGAGCATAAGTAAAATTGTGTGGGGTGTAGGGTCGGGTTATTTTTGGATGCAGCTGAACAATGAGCTCTCAATCAGTTACTGGTGGGCCTTGGTACACCAGTCCCACTCTGACTTGTATTCTATATATTATGTATGAACGAGACCCAGGAACCATGCCATGAGTGTACAAAAGAAGTCAGTTGTTTGGTATTAAAGATTAAATATACCAATGATGCCATTCCCATCATAGCCAAGTTTTGTTTTTCAGTTTTATATTTCTTCTTTTTTTCAAAGAGCCATAAGTTTTTTGTTTTTTTTTCTATTTTTTTCTGTTAATATAGCAGTATGAGAGCTTGTTCTTTTTGTGATGAGTTGTAGTTATGAATATTACCTTACCATATAATGTACTGAAAGACAATGAGAAAATTCCAAGTGAGGTAAATGATCAAAACAAGTAAATGTAGTTTTGCCGCAAATTAGATGTTTTTATCTTCGTTTTGTTTTTTTTGAGTGTGGGAATACTCAGTGACCAATCCAATAAATGGTAATGCTAGCGTTTAGTTTTTTTTTCTCTTTATGGAGCGTAAGTGAACCTGTCATGTCCCAAACACTATCAATCTGCAAGTATGGGGTTATTCTGTTGGTTGAAGGGACTCTGTCAGCACAGAATGACCGTTCAAACTCAGCGCTCACACAGGGTTAATGGCAGCGTTAGCGGACCGCGTTATGCCGCGGGTAGCGCACTCCGTTAACGCTGCTATTAACCCTGTGTAACCAACTTTTTACTATTGATGCTGCCTATGCGGCATCAATAGTAAAAAGATCTAATGTTAAAAATAATAAAAAAAATAAAAAAATCATTATATACTCACCTTCCATTGGCCCCCCGGATCCAGCTGAGGCCTTTCCCGCTCTTCGCGACGCTCCGGTGACCTGTCCATGCATTGTGGTCTCACGAGATGATGACGTAGCGGTCTTGCGAGACCGCTATGTTATCTCGCGAGACCGCAATGCACTCTTGGGACCGGAGCCTTGCGAGGAGCATCGGTAAACGCCTCAGCTGGATCCGGGGAGCCAACGGAGGGTGAGTATATAACTTTTTTATTTTATTTTTTTTTAACAGGGATATGGTGACCACATTGCTATATACTACGTGGGCTGTGTTAGATACTGCGTGGGCTGTTTTATATACTACATCTCTGTGCTATATACTATGTGGGCTTTGCTATATACTACGTGGCTGTGGTATATATTACGTGGCTGGGCAATATACTACATCACTCTGCTCTATACTACGTGGCCTGTGTTCTATACTGCATGGGCAGTGTTATATACTACGTCTCTGCTATAGACTACGTGTCTGTGCTATATACTAAGTGGCTGTGCAATATATTACGTGGCTGTGCAATATACTACGTGGCTGGGCAATATACTACGTGGCTGGGCAATATACTACGTGTCTTTGCTATATACTCCGTGTCTGTGCTATATACTACGTGTCTGTGCTATATACTACGTGTCTGTGCTATATACTACGTGTCTGTGCTATATACTACGTGTCTGTGCTATATACTACGTGGCTGTGCTATATACTACGTGGCTGTGCTGTATACTACGTGGCTGTGCAATATACTATGTGGCTGCTATATACTACGTGGCTGGGCAATATACTACGTGTCTGTGCTATATACTACGTGTCTGTGCTATATACTACGTGTCTGTGCTATATACTGTTATGAAAGGTAATTCAGTACCACAATGGACATAGAGGTCAGCGCACATACAGTGACCTGGCAATAACCCAAAAAACAAGAACGAGCTCTGAGACATGGGAACTCTGTTGACCGCAATCCCTAATCCTCTCCAACCACACTAAAGGCAGCCGTGGATTGCGCCTAACGCTCCCTATGCAACTCGGCACGGCCTGAGAAACTAGCTAGCCTGAAGATAGAAAATAAGCCTACCTTGCCTCAGAGAAATACCCCAAAGGAAAAGGCAGCCCCCACATATAATGACTGTGAGTTAAGATGAAAAGACAAACGTAGAGATGAAATAGATGTAGCAAAGTGAGGCCCAACTTTCTGAACAGAGCGAGGATAGGAAAGGTAACTTTGCGGTCAACACAAAACCCTACAAAAACCACGCAAAGGGGGCAAAAAGACCCTCCGTACCGAACTAACGGCACGGAGGTACACCCTCTGCGTCCCAGAGCTTCCAGCAAGCAGTAAAAAACAAATTGACAAGCTGGACAGAAAAAAACAGCAAACAAATAGCAAAGAGAAACTTAGCTATGCAGAGCAGCAGGCCACAGGAACGATCCAGGAGGAAACAGGTCCAATACTAGAACATTGACTGGAGGCCAGGATCAAAGCACTAGGTGGAGTTAAATAGAGCAGCACCTAACGACTTCACCACATCACCTGAGGAAGGAAACTCAGAAGCCGCAGTACCACTTTCCTCCACCAACGGAAGCTCACAGAGAGAACCAGCCGAAGTACCACTTGTGACCATAGGAGGGAGCTCTGCCACAGAATTCACAACAATATACTACGTGGCTGTGCTATATATTACGTGGCTGTGCTATATATTATGTGGGCTGTGTTATATACTACGTGGCTGTGCTATATACTACGTTGGCTGTGTTATACACTACGTGGGCTGTTTTATACGCAACTTGGCTGTGCTCTATTTCTCTACTGTATCTGTGCATCATGAATCATAGTATGTGTTAAAGAGGGGGGCCCACTGACACTTCTTTCGCCCGGGGCCCTCAAAAACCTGGAGCCGGCCCTGGCTTCACTGATTGGTCACGCCAAAACTTCATGAATAAACTACATACATATTCTAGAATACCCCGATGCGTTAGAATCGGGCCACCATCTAGTTCTAGAATATGTATGTAGTTTATTTATGAAGTTTTATACACAGGATTCAGCCGGCCGGCCGCGACCTATTAGCGAAGCGTGGTTCAAATTCCACACCAATTCGCTGGTGGACTGCGCCTGTTGCTGATTGTTCACGGCCGGCCATGAACAATCAGTGAAGCCAGGGCCAGCTCCAGGTTTTTGAGGGCCCCGGGTGAAAGAAGTGTCAGTGGGCCCCCCTCTTTAACACATACCACGATTCATGATGCACAGATACAGCAGAGAAATATAGCACAGCCAATTAACATATAACACAGCCCACGTAGTATATAACACAGCCCACGTAGTATATAGCACAGCCACGTAGCATATAACACAGCCCACGTAGCATACAACACAGCCCACGAAGTATATTGCCCAGCCACGTAGTATATTGCCCAGCCACGTAGTATATAGCACAGTCCACATAGTATATTGCCCAGCCCCATAGTATATTGCCCAGCCACATACTATATTGCCCAGCCATGTAGTATATTGCCCAGCCACGTAGTATATAGCACAGTCCACGTAGTATATTGCCCAGCCCCATAGTATATTGCCCAGCCACATACTATATTGCCCAGCCATGTAGTATATTGCCCAGCCACGTAGTACTGTATATAGCACAGACAGGGGCGGACATATCATTGGTGCAACCTGTGCAGCCGCACAGGGGCCCAAAAGGTAAGGGGGCCCATTTCTACACCCAAAGCTGGTGCATTTTGCATTTTTAGGAGCTTTTGGGCTGCAAAGGGCCCCTATATTATTCTTGCACTGGGGCCCTCCTCTTGTTGTGTCCGCCAGTGAGCACAGACACGTAGTATATAGCACAGACACGTAGTATATTGTCCAGCCACATAGTATATTGCCCAGCCACGTAGTATATAGCACAGACACTTAGTATATAGCACAGACACATAGTATATAGCACAGCCATGTAGTATATAGCACAGACACGTAGTATATAGCACAGAGACATAGTATATTGCCCAGCCACGTAGTATATAACACAGCCACATAGTATCTAGCACAGACCCGTAGTATATAGCACAGACATGTAGTATATAGCACAGACACGTAGTATATAGCACAGACACGTAGTATATTGCCCAGACACGTAGTATATTGCCCAGCCACATAGTATATAGCACAGACACCTAGTATATAGCACAGACACGTAGTATATAGCACAGACACGTAGTATATAGCACAGACACGTAGTATATTGTCATGATCCCAATGGCAGGGGATCACAAAAGGACAAGCACACAAAAAACAGAACAAGCTCTAGGGTGATGGAAACTGAGCTGACCGCGATCCTGAACCTAATTCACAACACTAGCAGTAGCCGGGGAACGTGCCTACGATGATTCTAGACGTCTCGCGCCAGCCGAAGGACTAGCTTCCCCTATTAGAAGAAACAAAGACCTCTCTTGCCTCCAGAGAAACACCCCACAGAAATAGCAGCCCCCCACATGTAATGACGGTGAAATGAGAGGAAAGCACATACGTAGTAATGAAAACAGATTCAGCAAAATGAGGCCCGCTAAAACTAGATAGCAGAGGATACAAAAGTGAACTGCGCGGTCAGCGAAAAACCCTACAAAAAAACATCCTGAAATTACCTGAACTCATGTGCCAACTCATGGAACATGAGGAGTAATATCAGCCCACTAGAGCAACCAGCAACAAGGAATCACATAACTGCAAGCTGGACTAAAACAAAAATAAAGCAAAACGTGGAACAGGAAAATCAAAAACTTAGCTTGTCCTGATGATTACAGAAGCGGAAAGCAGAGGTAACAAGACACACTGATTACATTGATCGCCGGCGAGGAAATGACAGAAAGCCAGGTTAAATAGGAAACTCCCATATCCTGAAAGAACAGGTGGACACCAGAGACCGCAGAGAACACAAGTCACCCAGTACCATCTGTAACCACCAGAGGGAGCCCAAAAACAGAATCCACAACAGTACCCCCCCCTTGAGGAGGGGTCACCGAACCCTCACTAGAACCACCAGGGCGACCAGGATGAGCCCTATGAAATGCACGGACCAAATCAGCAGCATGAACATCAGAGGCAACCACCCAAGAATTATCCTCCTGACCATAACCCTTCCACTTGACCAAATACTGAAGTTTCCGTCTGGAAACACGAGAATCCAAGATCTTCTCCACAACATACTCCAATTCTCCCTCCACCAGCACCGGAGCAGGAGGCTCAAGCGAAGGAACAACAGGTACCTCATACTTCCGCAACAACGACCGATGGAACACATTATGAATAGCAAACGATGCCGGGAGATCCAAACGAAACGACACAGGGTTAAGAATTTCCAAGATCCTATAGGGACCGATAAACCGAGGCTTGAACTTAGGAGAAGAGACCTTCATAGGAACAAAACGAGAAGACAACCACACCAAGTCCCCAACACGAAGTCGAGGACCCACGCGGCGACGGCGATTAGCAAACTGCTGAGCCCTCTCCTGGGACAACTTCAAATTGTCCACCACATGACTCCAAATCTGATGCAACCTATCCACCACTATGTCCACTCCAGGACAATCAGAAGGCTCCACCTGACCAGAGGAAAAACGAGGATGAAACCCCGAATTACAAAAGAAAGGAGAAACCAAGGTAGCAGAACTAGCCCGATTATTAAGGGCAAATTCGGCAAGCGGCAAAAAGGTAACCCAGTCATCTTGATCAGCAGAAACAAAACACCTTAAATAAGTTTCCAAGGTCTGATTAGTTTGTTCCGTCTGGCCATTCGTCTGAGGATGGAATGCAGACGAAAAGGACAAATCAATGCCCATCTTAGCACAGAACGTCCGCCAAAATCTAGACACAAACTGGGATCCCCTGTCAGAAACAATGTTCTCCGGAATCCCATGCAAACGAACCACGTTCTGAAAAAACAGAGGGACCAACTCAGAGGAGGAAGGTAACTTAGGTAAGGGGACCAGATGAACCATCTTAGAAAAGCGGTCACACACAACCCAGATGACGGACATTTTTTGAGAGACAGGGAGATCCGAAATAAAGTCCATGGAAATGTGCGTCCAAGGCCTCTTCGGGATAGGCAAAGGTGACAACAATCCACTGGCCCGAGAACAGCAAGGCTTAGCCCGAGCGCAAACTTCACAAGACTGCACAAAAGAACGCACATCCCTCGACAAGGAAGGCCACCAAAAAGACCTGGCCACCAAGTCTCTAGTACCAAATATTCCAGGATGACCTGCCAACGCAGAAGAATGGACCTCGGAGATGACTCTACTGGTCCAATTATCCGGAACAAACAGTCTTTCAGGCGGACAACGATCAGGTTTATCCGCCTGAAACTCCTGCAAAGCACGTCGCAAGTCTAGGAAGACAGCCGACAAAATCACCCCATCCCTAAGGATACCAGTGGGCTCAGAATTTCCAGGGGAATCAGGCACAAAACTCCTAGAAAGAGCATCCGCCTTCACATTCTTTGAACCTGGCAGATATGAAACCACAAAATCGAAACGGGAGAAAAACAGTGACCAACGAGCCTGTCTAGGATTCAGACGCTTGGCAGACTCAAGGTAAATCAGATTTTTGTGATCAGTCAAGACCACCACACGATGTCTAGCACCCTCAAGCCAATGACGCCACTCCTCAAATGCCCACTTCATGGCCAAAAGCTCCCGATTACCAACATCATAATTCCGCTCAGT
Source organism: Ranitomeya imitator (assembly GCF_032444005.1). Classification (NCBI taxonomy): domain Eukaryota; kingdom Metazoa; phylum Chordata; class Amphibia; order Anura; family Dendrobatidae; genus Ranitomeya; species Ranitomeya imitator. Next base: position 180,451,108 of record NC_091287.1, on the reverse strand, counting down.
GGGCGAAAACTTTCTAGAAAAGAACGCACATGGCTTCATCACCGAGCAATCGGAGCTTCTCTGTGACAAAACCGCCCCCGCTCCAATCTCAGAAGCATCAACCTCAACCTGAAAAGGAAGCGAAACATCTGGCTGACGCAACACAGGAGCAGAAGAAAACCGGCGCTTAAGTTCCTGAAAGGCCTCCACAGCCGCAGGAGACCAATCAGCAACATCAGCACCCTTCTTAGTCAGATCCGTCAAAGGCTTAACAACACTAGAAAAATTAGTTATGAAACGACGATAAAAATTAGCAAAGCCCAAGAACTTCTGTAGACTCTTAAGAGATGTAGGCTGCGTCCAGTCACAAATAGCTTGAACCTTGACGGGATCCATCTCAATAGTAGAAGGGGAAAAAATATACCCCAAAAAAGAAATCTTCTGGACTCCAAAGAGACACTTTGAACCTTTTACAAACAAAGAATTGGCCCGCAGGACCTGAAACACCTTCCTGACCTGCTGAACATGGGACTCCCAGTCATCAGAAAAAACCAAAACATCATCCAAATACACAATCATAAATTTATCCAGATATTCACGGAAAATATCGTGCATAAAGGACTGGAAGACAGAAGGAGCATTAGAAAGTCCAAAAGGCATCACCAAATACTCAAAATGGCCCTCAGGCGTATTAAATGCGGTTTTCCACTCATCACCCTGCTTAATCCGCACAAGATTATACGCACCCCGAAGATCAATCTTAGTGAACCATTTAGCCCCCTTAATGCGAGCGAACAAATCAGTCAACAATGGCAAAGGATACTGATATTTGACCGTAATCTTATTCAAAAGACGGTAATCTATACAAGGCCTCAAGGAACCATCTTTTTTGGCCACGAAAAAAAAACCTGCTCCCAAAGGAGATGAAGATGGACGGATATGTCCCTTTTCCAAGGACTCCTTAACATAATCCCGCATAGCAGTATGCTCTGGCACTGACAGATTGAACAAACGACCTTTAGGAAATTTACTGCCAGGAATCAAATCTATAGCACAATCGCAATCCCTGTGAGGAGGAAGCGAATTGAGCTTAGGCTCCTCAAAAACATCCCGATAATCAGACAAAAATACAGGAACCTCAGAAGGAGTAGATGAAGCGATAGAAATCGGAGGTGCATCATCATGAACCCCCTGACATCCCCAGCTTAACACAGACATCGTTTTCCAGTCCAAGACTGGGTTATGAGTTTGTAACCATGGCAGACCAAGCACTAAGACATCATGTAAATTATACAGTACCAGGAAGCGAATCACCTCCTGATGAACGGGAGTCATACGCATGGTCACGTGTGTCCAGTACTGAGGTTTATTCATAGCCAAAGGTGTAGAGTCAAGTTCCTTTCAAAGGAATAGGGACTTCCAGAGGCTCCAGACTAAACCCACAGCGGTTGGCAAATGACCAATCCATAAGACTCAGGGCAGCGCCTGAATCCACATAGGCATCGACAGAAATGGCTGATAATGAACAAATCAGAGTCACAGACAGAATGAACTTAGACTGTAAAGTACTAATGGCAACAGACTTATCAACCTTTTTTGTGCGTTTAGAGCATGCTGATATAACATGAGCTGAATCACCACAATAAAAACACAACCCATTTTTCCGCCTATAGTTTTGCCGTTCACTTCTGGACTGAATTCTATCACATTGCATTGTCTCAGGTGCCTGTTCAGAAGACACCGCCAAATGGTGCACAGGTTTGCGCTCCCGTAAACGCCGATCAATCTGAATAGCCATAGTCATAGACTCATTCAGACCTGTAGGCGCCGGGAACCCCACCATAACATCTTTAATGGCCTCAGAAAGGCCATCTCTGAATTTTGCAGCCAGAGCGCACTCATTCCACTGAGTAAGCACCGACCATTTCCGAAATTTCTGACAATATATTTCTGCTTCATCTTGCCCCTGAGAGAGAGCCAATAAAGCTTTTTCAGCCTGAATCTCTAGGTTAGGTTCCTCATAGAGCAAACCCAATGCCAGAAAAAATGCATCCACATTGAGCAACGCAGGATCCCCTGGTGCCAATGCAAATGCCCAATTCTGAGGGTCACCCAGCAGGAAAGATATTACAATTTTGACTTGCTGAGCAGGGTCTCCAGAGGAGCGAGATTTCAAAGAAAGAAACAACTTGCAATTGTTCCTAAAATTCAGAAAACTAGATCTATCTCCAGAAAAAAACTCTGGGATAGGAATTCTAGGTTCAGACATAGGAGCATGTACAACAAAATCTTGTATATTTTGAACCTTAGCAGCAAGATTATTCAGGCTGGAAGCCAAACTCTGGACGTCCATGATAAACAGCTGAGGTCAGAGCCATTCAAGGATTAAGAGGAGGTAAGACGCAGCCAGGCTGCAATTGAGGCTAGGCAGCAAACTCTGAGGGAAGGAAAAAAAAAAAAAAAAACTTCCTCAGACTACTTTTCCTCCTACTTCAGCCAATACGATTACCACTTTTCGGGCCGGCGATACTGTCATGATCCCAATGGCAGGGGATCACAAAAGGACAAGCACACAAAAAACAGAACAAGCTCTAGGGTGATGGAAACTGAGCTGACCGCGATCCTGGACCTAATTCACAACACTAGCAGTAGCCAGGGAAAGTGCCTACGATGATTCTAGACGTCTCGCGCCAGCCGAAGGACTAGCTTCCCCTATTAGAAGAAACAAAGACCTCTCTTGCCTCCAGAGAAACACCCCACAGAAATAGCAGCCCCCCACATGTAATGACGGTGAAATGAGAGGAAAGCACATACGTAGTAATGAAAACAGATTCAGCAAAATGAGGCCCGCTAAAACTAGATAGCAGAGGATACAAAAGTGAACTGCGCGGTCAGCGAAAAACCCTACAAAAAACCATCCTCAAATTACCTGAACTCATGTGCCAACTCATGGAACATGAGGAGTAATATCAGCCCACTAGAGCAACCAGCAACAAGGAATCACATAACTGCAAGCTGGACTAAAACAAAAATAAAGCAAAACGTGGAACAGGAAAATCAAAAACTTAGCTTGTCCTGATGATTACAGAAGTGGAAAGCAGAGGTAACAAGACACACTGATTACATTGATCGCCGGCGAGGAAATGACAAGAAAGCCAGGTTAAATAGGAAACTCCCATATCCTAATAGAACAGGTGGACCCCAGAGACCGCAGAGAACACAAGTCATCCAGTACCATCTGTAACCACCAGAGGGAGCCCAAAAACAGAATCCACAACAGTATATATCACAGACACGTAGTATATAGCACAGACACGTAGTATATAGCACAGACACGTAGTATATAGCACAGACACGTAGTATATAGCACAGACACGTAGTATATAGCACAGACACGTAGTATATAGCACACACGTAGTATATAGCACAGACACGTAGTATATAGCACAGACACGTAGTATATAGCACAGACATGTAGTACATAGCACAGACACGTAGTACATAGCACAGACACGTAGTACATAGCACAGACACGTAGTATATAGCACAGACACGTAGTATATAGCACAGACACGTAGTATATAGCACAGACACGTAGTATATAGCAGAGACGTAGTATATAACACTGTCCATGCAGTATATAACACAGGCCACGTAGTATAGAGCACAGCGATGTAATATATACCACAGCCACGTAGTATATAGCACAGCCCGCATAGTATATAGCACAGAGATGTAGTATATAACATAGCCCATGCAGTATCTTACACAGCCCACGTAGTATATAGCAATGTGGGCACCATATCCCTGTTAAAAAAAGAATTAAAATAAAAAAGTTATATACTCACCCACCGTTGGCTCCCCGGATCCAGCCGAGGCATTTACCGATGCTCCTCGCGACGCTCCGGTCCCAAGAGTGCATTGCGGTCTCGCGAGATGATGACGTAGCGGTCTCGAGACACCGCTACGTCATCATCTCGCGAGACCGCGATGCATGGACTGGTCACCGGAGCGTCGCGAGGAGCGGGAAAGACCTCGGCTGGATCCGGGGGGGCCAACGGAAGGTGAGTATATAATTTTTTTTTATTATTATTATTTTTAACATTAGATCTTTTTACTATTGATGCCGCATAGGCAGCATCAATAGTAAAAAGTTGGTCGCACAGGGTTAATAGCAGCGTTAACGGAGTGCGTTACCCGCGGCATAACGCGGTCCGTTAACGCTGCCATTAAACCTGTGTGAGCGCTGACTGGGGGGGAGTATGGAGCAGGCACTGACTGTGGGGAGTGGAGCAGCCATTTTGCCGCCGGACTGTGCCCGTCGCTGATTGGTCGTGGCCGTTTTGCCGCGACCAATCAGCGACTTGGGATTTCCGTGACAGAAAGACAGACAGAAGGACAGACAGAAAGACGGAAGAGACCCTTAGACAATTATAAAGTAGATATCTTCCCAACCGGTTGTTTTCCCTCAATCACTAATACCCCTTATTTGCCTTATTTGATTGACAGCTGTGGATTCCTTTAAAGAGCCAGAGAAGGGTGTAGATAAAAACCAAGCTGTACTTGGTTTGAACAGTTATTCTGTGCTGACCCTTTATTAGCGTTCCAAACTGCCGCTGCACTGAAAGCCCAGCTCCTGGAAGGACATGAACTTTATTCCTCCCGGCAGCCTTAGGTTTTCAGTCATAGGCATGCAGCCAGCCTGGCTTCAGTCACCACTCAATACATAGTGAGCAGTAGCCTTAAACCACGTTCTGGAATTCACTGATACCTGGAACAGCAGCGTATTAGTACAGAGTCGGCTGTCAGTCAGTTCCAGGGTGTGGTTACAGCCATTGCTTACTATGTACTGAGCAATGACTGAAGCCATGCCTCTATGACTAAAAATAGATATAAAATAGATATAAAATATCTGTCCGGGTCGCACAAGTGTAATGCGAGTGTCATGCGAGTACAATCTGAGTTTGCACACTTAACATCTGATTTACAACCGAACGCAATGCGATTGCTATCCGATTGCAATGCGATTTTAGCATGAGCTTTTACATAGATAAATTATCTGCCAGTTACACATCGTTTTGAAAGGGAATATTCTTCAAAACATATATATATATATATATATATATATATATATATATATACTGCTGAAAAAAATAAAGGGAACACTAAAATCCCACATCCTAGATATCACTGAATGAAATATTCCAGTTGTAAATCTTTATTCATTGCATAGTGGAATGTGTTGAGAACAATAAAACCTAAAAATGATCAATGTAAATCGCAACTAATATCCCACGGAGGTCTGGAGTTGGAATGGTGCGCAAAATCAAAGTGGAAAATGAAGTTACAGACTGATCCAACTTCAGTGGAAATGCCTCAAGGCAAGGAAAATCTTTAGTGTGTGTGGCCTCCATGTGCCTGTATGACCTTCCTACAACACCTGGGCATCCTTCTGATGAGGCGGCGGATGGTCTCCTGAGGGGTCTCCTCCCAGACCTGAACTAAAGCATCCGCCAACTCCTGGACAGTCTGTGGTGCAACGTTGCGAGACATGATGTCCCAGAATTGTTCAATCGGATTCAGGTCTGGGGAATGGGCAGACCAGTCCATAGCTTCAATGCCTTCATCTTGCAGGAACTGCTGACACACTCCAGCAACATGAGGTCTGGCATTGTCCTGCATTAGGAGGAACCCAGGGCCAAGCGCACCAGCATATGGTTTCACAAGGGGTCTGAGGATTTAATCTCGGTACCTAATAGCAGTCAGGCTACCTCTGTTGAGCACAGGGAGGGTTGTGCAGCCCTCCAAAGAAATGCCACCCCACACCATTACTGCTCCACTGCCAAACCGGTCATGCTGAAGGATGTTGCAGGCAGCAGATCACTTTCTACGGCATCTCCAGACTCTGTCACGTCTGTCACATGTGCTCAGTGTGAACCTGCTTTTATCTGTGAAGAGCACAGGGCGCCAGTGGCGAATTTGCCAATCCTGATGTTCTGTGGCAAATGCCAAGTGTTCTGCACGGTGTTGGGCTTTGAGCACAACCGCCATCTGTGGACATCGGGCACTCAGACCATCCTCATGAAGTCGGTTTTTAACCATTTGTGCAGACACATGCACGGCCCCCTTCACGTCTCCAGGTGTACTGGCCTGTCTCCTGGTAGTGCCTCCAGCCTCTGGACACTACGCTGACAGACACAGCAAACCTTCTTGCCACAGCTCGCATTGATGTGCCATCCTGGATGAGCTGCACTACCTGAGCCACTTGTGTGGGTTGTAGAGTCCGTCTCATGCTACCACGAGTGTGAAAGCACAACCAACATTCAAAAGTGACCAAAACACCAGCCAGAAAGCATTGGTACTGTGGTGTGTGGTGTGTGGTCCCCACCTGCAGAACCACTTCTTTATTGAGTGTGTCTTGATAATCACCAACAATTTCCATCTGTTGTCTGTTCCATGTGCACAACATCATGTGAAATTGATTGTCAAACAGTGTTGCTTCCTAAGTGGACAGTTTGATTTATGAGAAGTTTGATTTACTTGGAGTTATTTTCTGTTGTTTAAGTGTTCCGTTTATTTTTTTGAGCAGTGTGTGTGTATATATATATATATATATATATAGTACAAACCAAAGGTTTGAACACATCTTCTCATTTAAAGATTTTTCTGTATTTTCATGACTATGAAAATTGTACATTTCACACCGAAGGCATCAAAACTACATAACACATGTTGAATTATATAATTAACAAACAAGTATGAAACTACTGAAATTATGTGTTGTATTCTAGGTTCTTCAAAGTAGCCACCTTTTGCTTTGATGACTGCTTTGCACACTCTTGGCATTCTCTTGATGAGCTCATCAGTATACACCCACTGCCGGCATAAAGTACATCAGTTTAAACTTAGTGTCTGTAGGAAGCGGACCTGGATCTGATCCCAGATCCGCATTTTTTCATAGACACCCCCTGGAGGCTTCTAGACCATCCAGATCTTCTCTCACAAGGCCACCCTCTTCCACCAGAGTCAACAGTCTCTGAGTTTAACGGCATGGCCGTTGAGGCCGCAGTCCTGAGGAAGGCTGTTTTTTCCCACCAGGTCATTCAGACCATGATTAGAGCGAGAAAACCAGCATCTTTGCGTGTCTACCACAGATATTGGAAGGCCTTCTTCCGGTGGAATGAGAACAACAGTTTGGTCCCTATATCCTTTTCTCTTCCTTCAATCTTTGGTTTTCTACAAGCGGGTATTGACTCGGGTCTATCGCCCAGTACTCTTAGGGGCAGGTTTCTGCTCTGCCAATTCTTTTCCCTTAAAATCTGGCTTCCCTTTTCCATGTAAAGACCTTTCTTAAAGGAGTCGCCCACCTGGCGCCTCCTTATCGTCCTCCTATAGACCCATGGGATCTTATTTGCCATTACGTCCATCAGGAGACTTTCTGAGTTAGCGGTATTATCCTGCCGTTCCCCGTTCCTGATTCTACATCAGGACAAGGTAGTTCTCAGGCTTGTTCCTTCCTTCCTACCTAAGGTGGTCTCTTCATTTGACATCAATGAAGATATTGTCCCTCCTTCTCTATGTCCCTCTCCGGTCCATCCCCTGGAGAAGTCCCCCCACAAGCTGGATCTGGTCAGAGCTATCCGAGTTTACCTTTCAAGGACTGCTTCCTTTCGTCAATCCGCTGCCCTATTTATCCTCTCTGAAGGTCATCGTAAGGGTCTTTGAGCTTCTAAGTCCACTATTGCCCATTGGATTTGTTCGGCAATATTGGAGGCATACCGCATTCAGGACAAACAGCCTCCTCTGGGGGTGAAGGCTCACTCTACTCGGGCCGTGGGGGCTTCCTGGGATGTTGGCCACCAGACCTTGGCTTTACAGATTTGTAAGGCCGTGACCTGGTCATCCTTGCACACCTTTGCAAGGTTTTACAGGGTTCATACCCATGCCTCGTCTGATGCAGGCCTGGGAAGGAAGGTGCTGCAGGCGGCGGTTATGCACCGGCCGACCTGAGTCTGTTTTCCTTGCATCCTTTCTGTTTCCCACCCTAGGGACTGCTTTGGGACATCCCAACATTACCTGTGTCCCCCAATGAAGCCATAAAGAAAGAGGGATTTTTGGTATTCACCGTAAAATCTTTCTTGGAGCCTTCATTGGGGGATACAGCACCCTCCCTAACTGTACCACTTTTGGGCCTATGTGCCTTTGTTGTTGGGTTGGTACATATTTTGAGTTTTGGTTGCTTCTCCTACTGCTTTAATACTAACTGAGGTACTTTGTGCCTGTCAGTGGGTGTATACTGCTGAGGAGGAGCTACAGTATCTTCCTTTTTTGCCTAGTGTCGGCCTCCTAGCAACAGCAGCATACACCCAACATTACCTGTGTCCCCCAATGAAGGCTCCAAGAAAGATGTTACGGTGAGTACAAAAAATCCCTCTTTCCTGCACTTTTGGTACAAAAATCTTAAAGGGAACCTGTCACCCCTCCCCCCAGGCGTTTTTAAGTAAAAGAGCCACCTTGTGCAGCAGTAATGCTGCATTCTGACAAGGTGGCTCTTTTAGTTCTGGGTGCTGTAACTGCCGAAATAATCAGTTTTCTAATTTGTCCTAAATACCTTTTCTTCAGTCCTGGAGGCAGGCCTTTCCCCCCTGCTGCAGACGCCACACAGCCGTCACTCAAATCTTCTTGGCGCCGCCTCCTCAGCGCTGTTTTGAAATGAGCCGGCGCCTGCGCTCTTTTCTCCTGCCTTGGGCAGGCGCAGTGAGCGCTGCCCTTCTGTCCTCATATGCAGTCCAGCTGACTGCGCCTGTGTGGACGCCCTGCCTGTGAATCCCAGTCCCGCAGTGTCTTCTTATTGATTCATACTATGGGGCTGGGATTCACAGGCAGGGCGTCCGCACAGGTGCAGTCAGATGGACTGCATATGAGGACAGACGGGCAGCGCTCACTGCGCCTGCCCAAGGCAGGAGAAAGGAGCGCAGGCGCCGGCTCATATCAAAACAGCGCTGGGGAGGTGGCGCCAAGAAGATTTGAGTGACGTCTGTGTGGCGTCTGCAGCAGGGGGGAAAGGCCTGCCTCCTTGACTGAAGAAAAGGTATTTAGGACAAATTACAAAACTGATTATTTCGGCAGTTACAGCACCCAGAACTAAAAGAACCACCTTGTCAGAATGCAGCATTACTGCTGCACAAGGTGGCTCTTTTAGTTTCAAACGCCTGGGGGGAGGGTGACAGGTTCCCTTTAAGGAAGTTGCATCATGCTTTTTGGGGGGCACTAAAGTTTATCAGCATGCACAAGAGACAACAAAAAAAGCAGCAGAAAATACGCAGCAAAACCTGCTTTTTGTAAGCAGCATTTTTACTGCCAATAGAGCAGGTTTTGCCTGCAGAAAAAACACAACGTGTGAACATTTATGCGTACACAGCAACAATCAGAGTTGGTTCTGATTCCTATTGCTGAAGGCAGGTGCTGGCTCCTTACACTAGTGTGTGTACATTGCATGTTAGAAAGTGGTTAAAATGCATTTAATATGGCTCAATAGTTGGATTGAGAATGTCACACAGCAATGTGTCCTGAGACCTTACATTCTACCACACACCCACCCGCTCTACAAACCTCTGAGTTTGGTTAAAAAAAAATTTGCCATTTCCTGAATGATCGATAACATTGAACATTGTAGATATAGGATAATGTTTCCTTTTCTATTTCTTTTAAATGGATTATGGTAATATACATTTTCTTCTGCACCAATACATTTAAAGTGAACCTGTCAGCAGGATTGTGCTCAGTAACCTACACACAGTGTCAGGTCGGCGCTGTTATACTGATTAAAATGATACCTTGGTTGATGAAATTCATCTTATGGTTGTTCTTTAAACTTTATTTTCAGTTTGTAGTTAGAGATTCTCGTGCCCTAAGGCGGTGTTGGTGCATGTGGTGCTCTGATTAGATATTCATAATGCAGACTGCTGACAGGTTACTGAGCCCTCAGTGACCCGCCCTATAGTTTGCATAATAAATACCTAACATACTGAAGAGAGAGACAAAAAATGCAGCATAATTGCATGGTTAGTGTGGCAATAATACATTTTCTTGATGTTATCCAGCTAGGAAAAAAAAACATTTTGAAAATGGAGCCACCTGCGCTTTAACAACTCTGTGTCTAGCTGTGATCCGACAGCTGCTATTGCGCATGCGCAGCTGGCGCCATCTTACTGGAGAAGAAAAAAAAATCCTCCTCCAAGATGGCGCCGCCCGAGCCTGCTCAGTAGTAGCTCTCACAGCTAGACACAGAAGAGCTGCTACTGCGCATGCGCCGGCAACGCCATCTTACTGGAGAAAAAAAAATCTTCATCCAAGATAGCGCTGCCTGCGCAGTAGCAGCTCTCAGATCAGCTATGGACACCAAGTGCTGCTACTGCGCAGGCGAGGGCGGCCATGAATTTTTTTTCCTCTCCAGTAAGATGGTGCCCCCGGCACACACCCAGTAGCGGCTATCGAATCACAGCTAGACACCGAGATCTACTACTGGCGCCATTTTCAAATTGTTTTTTGCTACTGCGCAGTGTGCAGGTGTCGGGAAAGGTCAGAGATCCCCAGCGCCTGCACACTGCAGGAATTTGCTGTGCCCTCAACAGGCAGATAAGTATGCCTGTGCAGGAGCGCGATGCCGGGGAGCCATGAAGCAAGTAGGAGTGCGGCGTCACAAGAAGATTGGAGGTGCCGGAACGGGACCTGTGATAGAGAGTGGCGGCTGTATATCGAGAGCGGTGGCTGTTACCGTTCCCTCTCACAGCGTTAGCCGCCGCTCTCTATTTTCAGAGTAGTGACTGAAACCCGAACGTTGCCAGAAGGAAGTAACTTAATTTCCTTCTGCAAGTGTGGGTCTAAGTGCAGGCGCCGGGCACAACTCTATTAACCTGCAGATTATTATCCCCATATCTGCAGGTTAATAGTGTTTTTTGATGTGTCAAGTTCCCTTTAAGCTAAATTGAAGACAGTAATAAAAATCGCCTATTATGTATTCTTTGGATAATTTTAGGAAGTCATTTCCTGCTTTTGTTTGTAATTATGTTTTCATGTTAATAAAGCTATAATTTCATTCATTTCTTAACATCCCGAATATTGTGTTTGCTGTTGTAGGTTTCATGTTTGTGTTCGACAACTTCCATTTGATCAGAGTATAAAGAATAATCCATTGTTCTTTCTCACTATAATTTCTGACATGGCAGCTTGTTTCTACGTTATTTTGAAAGAAAAAAATAAAGGTATGTTATGATAGTAGCGCATATTAACATAGTATTTAAGGTTGAAGGAAGGCTTTAAGTCCATCTAGTTCAACCCATAGCCTAACCTAACATGCCCTAACATGTTGATCCAGAGGAAGGCAAAAAAAACCCATGTGGCAAACTTTATGCTCCACATTGGGGAAAAAAAATTCCTTCCCGACTCCACATATGGCAATCAGACTAGTTCCCTGGATCAACGCCCTATCAAGGAATCTAGTATATATAACCTGTAACATTATACTTTTCAAGAAAGGTATCCAGTCCCCTCTTAAATTTTAGTAGTGAATCCCTCATTACACCATCATACGGCAGAGAGTTCCATAGTCTCACTGCTCTTACAGTAAAGAATCCATGTCTGTTATTATGCTTAAACCTTCTTTCCTCCAGACGTAGAGGATGCCCCCTTGTTCCTGTCTCAGGTCTATGAGTAAAAAGATCATCAGAAAGGTCTTTGCACTGTCCCCTCATATATTTATACATTAAACCCCTTAATGACAGCCAATACGTCTTTTAACTGACCTGAGATATTAGGGAATAGCCTCCCCACCCAGGTGACAATCCAGCAGCTGTTGGCTGTCCACTATAGCTGACAACTTGCTGTATAAGCCACGATCAGTGTTTGCACCGTCCAAATATGTTTAACCCCTTAGATGCTGCTAATGACTACTTCATTATAAATGGTTAACAGAGTGTGGGGGCTTCCTCTTTATCCCAATTGGTGCCCTCAGATCATGATTGTGTGGTCCTGATGTTTGCCATGGCAATTCATGACCAAATAGCGGCCTTAAGTTACCTTCACACATCGTTAAGGATATCGTTGCAACGTCACGCTTTTTGGTGACGTAGCAACGATCCCGCTAGCGATATCTTTATGTGTGACAGCGACCAACGATCAGGCCCCTGCTGGGAGATCGTTGGTCGTGGGGAATGATCAGGACCTTTTTTTGGTCGCTGATCACCCCGCTGTCATCGCTAGATCAGCGTGTGTGATGCCGATCTAGCGATGTGTTCACCTGTAACCAGGGTAAACATCGGGTTACTAAGCGCAGGGCCGCACTTAGTAACCCAATATTTACCCTGGTTACCATTGTAAAAGTAAAAAAAAAACACTACATACTCACATTCTGATGTCTGTCACGTCCCCCGGCGTCCACAGGGTTAAAACTGCTTTCGGCAGGAGCGCTGCTAATGCACGCGCTGCTGCCGAGAGCTTCCCTCCACTGACTGTCAGTACCGGCCGTAAAGCAGAGCAGAGCTTTCAATGTGATTGGGTATGAGCTATCCCATTTGGGGAAGACATCTTCCTATAATAATGTGGGTGTGCGATACTACCGCCTTTTTTTTAGCGGGTTCTGCAGTACGCAAGCATAAATTGGAGCGCCATCCTTTATGTTATATGGTACTGACCGATGTGGCAGTGCGTGTGTACGGCTCGGATGCGGTCTTCTCTGTATGGCCGCCACTATTTTGGCAACAGTCATGTGCGGTCTGAGATTCAGAACCGCGTACTACGCATGCGGGATTTGTTGAATATTTTCGCGTCAGTAAGCGCTACCAGTGCGCCTGTGGGAATTTTGTGCTGTTGACTGCGCATGCTCGGAAGTGAGCGCGATGAGGACAAGTGCCATCTTTTTTATGGTACTGACCGCTGTGTCAGTGCGCGGCGTGGGATGCTGTCCTCTCCGCATTACCGCCCCCATGTGGGAACACGCATGCGTGATTTGGTTAGCATCACTGCTAGGAAGTAAGCGATACCAGTGTGATTGTGCTTTTTGGAGTGCTGATACCTGTGCATGCTTGGAAGTAAGCGCTAGGAGGAGGGGCACAATTGTACCTATAGCGTTTCTATTGTTCCGTGACATCCGCTGTTCTGAATCAGGGACAAAAAGATAGGGTATGTTACGGTCTGCTATATCTTTGTGCACTCTCTCTCACACATGTGGGCTGCATTAATCAGCGGCCCTTTTTAAAGCCCAGCCTTCTGCTACACTGCATACCTGCAACCAGGATGTCATGACTGCCGTATGTTGTATCCTCTGGCACCGTTTTTTTCCATTAGCCTCCTGACGAACTGTCATCATGGAAGGGAAACGCGTTGAGGCGTGTTTGTATCATGTGGACTCCAGATAAGATTTTATCTTTTTGTTCAATGTGACTTACTGCATTTGGTTGGCATTTTGTACCTGTTGGGAATTGTGCAATAGGGGAGAGTTGTAATAGTTAATTATCTGTCTTCTATGGGGGAACATCTCTTGGTTTGGTAAGCCGCATTATGATTATATGACATGACCTAAAGGGCTTCTTTGGAGACCAATGTGACACTTCACTGGTGTAACAATTCATACAGTGATTGATGTGTATTTATATCTGAATGAGGTCTCTCTCTTGTATCTCTGTTTGGCGCAGTAATCAGGATAAAACTCCTGCCTGTTGCCCTTGAGGTGTTTGTCTACCATTTGGACCCCAGATAAGAGCACGTTGTGTCTTGAGAGGTTGTGCAATAGTGGAGAGTTGCAATATTCAATTATGTATCTTCTGTGAGGGAACATCTGGTTCTGTCGGCCGTAGTATTGTCTTTTTGCATGACTCAAAGAGGTGTTTCATGGTTGCCTCCGAAGATTGGTATAACACTATAATAGCAGAACAATTTGTTGTTTTATATGAGATACCCCTACTGAATTTTTTTGCATGTAAGCCTTTTTGAACTTATTAATCTGAGTCTTTACTGTCCTTTGCACTCTTTCCCCTTTTTTCTTCATACACACGTGGTTCCCTCACCACCTTTATTTTTGAGAGGTGAAAGAGTAAGTTTGTAGAGTTACTGAGGGTCAGCCGACTGGAGCGGGGGCGCCACTGACGTTTATTTGTAGGGTGCCAACCTCCGCTGTCAGGCAGGGATAGTGCTAATAGGGTTGTATAAGGGCCAGTTAGTTTAGGCCTTCTTAGATATCATTTTCTTTACCCTAGCCTGTTGTTTGCTCATCTGGAGTTCCATCTTTTAGTCATGTATGTTATAAGTTTATTGTATTTGGCTCCTTCTCTTTAAGCATATTGTCTGCTTTTTGTAGGTTAAGGTATCACCCCTTATAGTTTACTCCCTACGTTCCTTTCTTTTTTTTTCATGGCACGCTTTATTGTTGTACCCGGTTTATTTGTGTGTTCCGACTGCATTGTTTCTAGGGTTCAATAGTGTGTATCTTGGGTGAGCCGTCGTTGAGTGGGGGCGCCATTTTGCGTACAAGATAGGGTGCCCACCTCCGCTGCTAGGAAGGGTACATTAGGGAGTAATAGGGTGGAATAGGAGCCTGAGGTATTGTGTTTTTGGATGTGGGTTTGTGGTGAATTGTCAAAAGTTTTTAGTAGTCATTAATAAAGTTACATTTTTTAGGTATTGGTTTTTTTTTGTTAAATTATTAGATTACCATACCACTATATCTTTATTCTTTTTTTTTTGTCTAATCAAGAAGTTTCCAATCTATGGCACTGTAGCTAATCTCCCTGGACGTTGATGGCAGGGAAAAATTGATGAAAGGTTGCAACGCAGGATAGTCCGGATGGTTGATAAACAGCCCAAATCAAATTCCTAAGAAATTGAAGCTGTCCTGGGTGCATCAGTGTCAGTGTGAACTATCCATCAATATTTGAGTAAAATGAAACGCTATTACAGGAGTCCCAAGTGCATTTCCATGCTGACACACAAACCTTAAAATAGCGATCAAAGTGAAAAAAATAAAAGTCCCATAGAGAAACTAAGTAAAAAAGTGAAAAAAATTATAAACGTATATATTAAAAAAATGACAAAATACATAAAAAAAAATACCCATAAATGCATATTTTTATGTAAAAGAAAGTACACATATTTGATATTGCCACGTCAGGAACGACTTGATCTGTTAAACTGTCAAAACTAATTAACCCCATTCAGTGTATGCCGTAAAAATCCCTAAAAAAGTACAGTTATATGAAAAAGTTTGGGCACCCCTATTAATCTTAAGCTTGTTTTATAAAAATTGTTTTTTTTTTTGCAACAGCTATTTCAGTTTCATATATCTAATAACTGTTGGACTCAGTAATGTTTCTGACTTGAAATGAGGTTTATTGTACTAACAGAAAATGTGCAATCTGCATTCAAACAAAATTTGACAGGTGCATAAGTATGGGCACCCTTATCATTTTCTTGTTTTAAATACTCCTACCTACTTTTTACTGACTTACTATAGCACTTTTTTTGGTTTTCTAAGCTCATTGAGCTTTGAACTTCATAGCCAGGTGTATGCAATCATGAGAAAAGCTACTTAAAGTGGCCACTTGCAAGTTGTTCTCCTGTTTGAATCTCCTCTGAAGAGTAGCATCATGGGCTCCTCAAAACAACTGTCTAATGATCTGAAAACAAAGACTATTCAACATAGTTGTTCAGGGAAAGGATACAAAAAGCCGTCTCAGAGATTTAACCTGTCAATTTCCACTGTGAGGAACATAGTAAGGAAATGGAAGAACACAGGTACAGGTCTTGTTAAGGCCAGAAGTGGCAGGCCAAGAAAAACATCAGAAAGGCAGAGAAGAAGAATGATGAGATCAGTCAAGGACAATCCTCAGACCACCTCCAGAGAGCTGCAGCATCAATTTGCTGCAGATGGTGTCACTGTGCATCGGTCAACTATACCAGGGGTCCCCAACTCCAGTCCTCAAGGCCCACCAACATGTCATGTTTTCAGGATTTCCTTAGTCTTGCCCAGGTAATAATTGCATCACCTGTGCAATGCAAAGGAAATCCTGAAAACATGACCTGTTGGTGGGCCTTGAGGACTGGAGTTGGGGACCTCTGAACTATACAACGCACTTTGCACAAGGAGAAGCTGTATGGGAGAGTGATGCGAAAGAAGCCGTTTCTGCAAGCATGCCACAAACAGAGTTGGCTGAGGTATGCAAAAGCACATTTGGAGAAGCCAATTTCTTTTTGGAAGAAGGTCCTGTGGACTGATGAAACCAAGATTGAGTTGTTTGGTCATACAAAAAGGCGTTATGCATGGTGGCCAAAAAACACAGCATTCCTAGAAAAACACTTGCTACCCACAGTAAAAATTTGGTGGAGGTTCCATCATGCTTTGGGGCTGTGTGGCCAATGCCGGCAGCGGGAATCTTGTTGAAGTTGAGAGATGCATGGATTCCTCTCAGTATCAGCAGATTCTTGACAATAATGTTCATGAATCAGTGACAAAGTTGAAGTTACACAGGGAATGGATCTTTCAGCAAGACAATGATCCAAAACACCGCTCCAAATTTACTCAGGCATTCATGCAGAGGAACAATTACACTGTTCTGGAATGGCCATCCCAGTCCCCAGACCTGAATATCATTGAACATCTGTGGGATCATTTGAAGAGGGCTGTCCATGCTCGGCGACCATCAAACTTAACTGAACTGGAATTGTTTTGTAAAGAGGAATGGTCAAAAATACCTTCATCCAGGATCCAGGAACTCATTAAAAGCTACGGGAAGCGACTAGAGGCTGTTATTTTTGCAAAAGGAGGATCTACTAAATATTAATGTCACTTTTCTGGTGGGGTGCCCATACTTATGCACCTATCAAATTTTGTTTGAATTCAGATTGCACATTTTCTGTTAGTACAATAAACCTCATTTCAAGGCAGAAACATTACTGTGTCCAACAGTTATTAGATATATGAAACTGAAATAGCTGTTGCAAAAAAAAAAACACTATTTTTATAAAACATTAAGCTTAATAATAATAATAATCTTTATTTTTATATAGCGCTAACATATTCCGCAGCGCTTTACAGTTTAAGATTAATAGGGGTGCCCAAACGTTTTCATATAACTGTATCAAACTATGATTTTTTTTAACATACCGCTTGAAAAAAGTGAAATAAAGCATCATCAAAAAGATGAATGTAAATAAAAATGGTATAGCTGAAAACATCATCTTGTCCCACAGCATACAATTAAACATATATCAGCAGCGCTGCATCGGATAGGTGGGACAGCGGGCACCGGATAGGATCCTAATGTACAGAACCTCCATTCTGTACATTAGGATCCTATCCGGTGCCCGCTGTGGGAGATTATTTACCACGAGCCTGTTTACTGATTGATTCCCTTGGCAGCCTTGCACTTTATTTCTGTATCTATCTCATCTGGGCAGCCCGCACCGGTGGTTATCCACATGTCCCATCCTTATGCACTTTTTGATATAATTACCTATGTATACTGTATGCACTTTTTATGGTGTGTAATTTTTCATACAATAAAGTATTATTTTTTATAGTTCCTATTGACTCCTGTTGTACTCCGTTTCATCATTCACAGTCCTAGCAGTAGTTGGTTCTTTGACTTTGCTATATGCAGTCACAATATGTTTTTAATTTCTATTTTTTGTGTACTTTTATTCAGTAGACTCTAAAAGAAAATTGCGTTATTTATTGTTTGCAGATTTTATTCTTGGGACCAAAAATGCTTCTGGACCATTTCCATTTGAATCGGCACAATGGCTAAATTGTCATGCATTTCTTACAAAGCTGTCGAATCACAAGTCATTGTACAAGACCCTGCTTTTCCCTCTTTGCCATTGTAAGTAGATTATTTACCAGTGATTTTTGTCCAACCTTGTCTCTAGGCAGATAGCAACTCACTTGGGAAACGAAGTAACAAACTGCAATTGACCCTTCCGATCCCTGTACAGACTAGAGATTCTGACCCTGCAGTCACTAGTGGTTCCTTCATAAGCTGAGATAGCTCTAACCACAGACTAAATGATGACAACTTGGATCTATGCTGTCTGAAAGGCCGTCAAGCTCTTCACGTTCCTCCTAAATAATCGGAGGACCGAGCAGAGTGCAAGTTATCTAAAATGGGAAATTGTGCTGAAATAGGAAGGGATCCCAGAATGAGTAAAATAAACAACAAAATAAAGGATTAAGAACGTACTGTTAGAGAATATGCTGCCTACTTCCTAAAAAGAGGATAGAAGCAGGGAAAAGAACAAAAACCGCAGAGAGAGAAGCCCTAGCTGGTCTGTCACTGACTGGCTTAAACTACAGCAGAATGGCTGGACATCCAAATGAGACTGTCACCAGCAGGAAATACAAACGGGGGAAACTATATAAAGTGGCATCTGAATGGTGATAGGGCAGACAAATGAAAACATCTGTTACTCTAAATAGATTAAAGGTGTACCTGCTGTGGCTCGGCAGATAGAGAAGCCAACCACAAAGCACAGGCTTGAGGGTTCGAACCCAGACCCAGAGTGCCAAGCCTTTTAAATGTCTAGGTGGGTGTTTAGTTTTTTTTAATTATTGTTTAGGAATACTTGATTTCAGATGGCTGAGAAACTTTGATCACTCAAATGATATTGTAGCACAACTATAAATATTTTTTAAGAGCCAAGAGGAGAACACCGAACATTGGTCTAAAAATGAGTGTGGGACATTGCATAGGAAATAAAACACCTTTATTAGACAATGGGTGGCAATAGATGGCACTGCACGCAGCAACATATCCGCACCTGAATAAAAACAGTAATTGGATGAAGATGTAAAAGATGATAAAACAAAATGAAGAATTAAAAATATCAAATCAAGGGGGGGCAACAAAAGGATGATATAAGGTAGCAAAACTATGTAAAAAACTGATCAAATATAATCTGTTAATATGTCAATATGTAATAAATATACTAATGGAAAATAAATAGCATGAGAAACCTATTGGACCAGAATGAAGATATGCATGTCATTGCACGTTGCCTGGAAGTTTGCATAGACACAGTGATGTGATTAGTGCTGACAACCTAATCATATGTGGAGGATAGGTGTCACAAGGAGAATTTTAGTGATGCTAAACAAAGATATGCACACACATAGTTAATATAAACCTGTAAAAACAAGAGTGAGCATGCATATACAACAATAGTATATACTTAATAGCAGTGTGTGCAAAGAGTCTGTGTAAAGAGATATGAATATCCAGGCAGCGGAGGTTACCTAGTAGATGGTCCCCAGTCTAAGTGCGGCGCACACCCCAACGCACATTTCGGAACAAGTCCTTTGTCCTTCAAATACAAATATTTTGTAAATACAATTGAGATTGTTTTCAAATTAAATTACTATTGTCAAATGTGTAGTGATAAATGTAATTAGAATTGGTCAGTTGTTTCGCTTTTTTTACCCCTAATATCTAATATTAGAATGATGATTGATTTGCATGCATTTTTCCCTAAAAGTGCAACATTGACACACCGTGTCCCCTTCTCTCTAGGCAAAAAACAACTTTCTAGAATGCTTTCAAAAGAAACAGTTGGCATTCTTAAAGAAGTGACTGATGCATCCTTTCATAAAGATTTTTCCACAATAATGGACTAACTCAGCTTCATATTTATATTTATCATATTGAAAATATTGTAATATTTTGGTCCAGATGGACATTGCAGTGAATGTGTAAATAAAATTTATAAGTTTGTATGTGCATTCTTTTTTTATATTTCTAGGTGTTTAAAAATAAAACTTATTGGCTCCTTATGTATTTAGTGCTCTCCTTGCTTGGAAGTTTGGGTGGACGGCTGTCTTAGTAAGTTTGAAGTTGTCGTACTCCTTCCATTTTTTGATGATAGATTGAATAGTGCTCCATGAGATATTCAGAGCTTGAGATATTTTTCTTCATAACCCAACCTTGCGTTGGTCTTTTTTTTTTTTTTTATAATCTATTTTAGTGTTTTATGATATTTACTACAATGCTTTACTATGATGCCTTTATTACATCGGTATACGTCATTAACATTTAAATCATACGGGCTCGTACCTTGCATTTATTATCTTTTGTACTTTAGCCCTATCTGACTGTATGAACCCTGAAGGGCATACCTTATGGTATGTTATCTCTCATTAGCCTAGAATCTTGTGTCTTGTATATTTCTTCCTATTTTAATTATTGTTAAAATAAAATTTATATTTGTAATATCTTCTGTCTTGCACTTTTTTCCATTGGGTTTTCTAGCTTTATGAGCAGTTTATGGCCTATTTACTATCTTGTTCATGATATCTATATAGGTTAAATATTTTTCTTCATAACCCTGGTCTTCTCCACAACTTTATCATGACCAGTTTGGTGTGTTGCTTGGTTTTCATGATGCTGTTTGATCCCTAATATTCTCAAACAAACCTCTTAGACCTTCTCAGAATAGCTGTGGTTATACTAAGAATAAATTACAGGCAGACTCAATTTACTAATTATGTGACTTCTGGAGGCATTTGGTCAATAATTATTTTAATTAGGGGTATCCGAATACAGAAGGGCCAAATACAAATGCACGTCACAATTTTTACATTTATGTTTTTAAAATTGGCAATCCATTTATCATGTCCTTTGCACTTCAAAAATATATTTCTACTTTTTGTTATATACACGTAAAATCCCAATAAAATACTTTTATATGGGTTGTCCTGTCTTAAGTTAAGTTTGCATTCACTCTGTGACTGCAGACTTGTGAATCCTCACATAGCGTGCACTGCGCAGTGTGAGGATTCTCCAGTGCCAGAAGCCGGTGACCATAAGTATGTGATGTGCATACATCTGGACACATCCAGACTGGAAGGGCACAGCCTCGCTCAGTGCAACTATATAGTATTGAGAGAGGCCGAAATCTGTCTACTCGGAATGTGGCCAGGAGTATTCATATACCGTATGCTTAAGTCCGGATAACCCCTTTAAGTTTGTGGGTGTAATGTGAAAAAATGTGGAAAAGTTCACAGGGTTTGTAATGTGAACAAATGTGGAAAAGTTCACAGGGTTTGAATACTTTTTCAAGACAATATATATTTATTTCTTGTGCACGTGGTTGTGGAACCACTGTCACGGTCTGGAGAGAGCCTGGAAGGGGCGCAACTAAGCGACGACCTGGTTCTTCACTAGAGCCCCCGATGGTGTGGTTAGACTTGAACCCAGGTGGATGCCAGGTGCTACTCCAGGACAGACCTCAGAGCTGCAGCAGATGACCACCAAAGGGGCAGCGAAGCAGGACCTGCCAGAAACTGAATAACAGGGGGACGTACGGCCGGTAGACAGAACTGATACTGTAATAGGAACAGACAGGATAGGTTCAGGAACACAGGACTGACTACTCAGTTACAGGATGACAGGTTCAGTCTGTACTGGTGAGGTTAGCGGTATAGGTGAGGACAAGATGGATCAGGCTCTGGAATTGGTAAAGGCAGGACAGGATCAGGTTACAGCAAGGCAGACAAGAACCAGTTAAGACAGGGCAGGAAGGAAAGACTGAATCAGGTTCAGGGAGCACAGGTACAGGGACCTCACAACTTGGTAGCGGGAAACACACTGAATGCTAAAGTTGCTACGGCATCTCCCAATAGGGGAGGGTACCTTAAATATTAGATGTCTCCCAGCTATTGGCTGGAGACGTCTTCAGAAGTGCACTTCCCCTTTGAGGCAGGGGGAATGCGCCCTAAGAGACCTGCGTGCCACGCACAGGTCCTAGGAGGAAACAGATGCTGAGGGGCGTGGACGAGTAAGTGAACATGCTGGCGTTCCAGCTGGGAAGTGGAAGGGGCACGTGAAGGGGTGTATCCACTGTTGTAATGGAAAGCAACATTTTTATTTAAAAAATACCATCAGGAACCTTTTCAACAGTTTTATGTGGAAGGTCTTCTCATCTCGTGGGTTTTTAGTCATTTTAGCAATAATCATATCCTACTTTGGGTCAAGTCTGCTAGGTGTGGATTATGTGTCCAGAGTAGGTGAAGCCACAAAAATAGGTTGATGGAAATCTAAGTGCCATCTGTGGATCTGTCAATTAGTGTTTTTATTGTTTGCATTTTATAATCAGAAACCTGTGTAAGAATGTAATTTGATAATATTGATAACAAAAGATATGATCATGTCATATAGTACTATGGGAAATAGTCCCATGGTATCTACTACTTTTTAAAGTAGGCTATACACATGAAATATCTATCAGTAGACTATTTGTTTAGCAGACCATTATCTCTTACATCTTCTCCATGCACATGAGCATTCAGCTCTGCCGAACATTTATATGTTTGCAATCAGGAGAGAGGAAAAGAAAGCCACTGCCAGAAAATTCTGAATCGATTTATCTCCTCTGACATCAAAAGGATCATGCATTGAAATTCCAACTGCCCAACATTATCTGTTGGGCAAAATCAATCGGGAGAACAGACACGTTAGATGGTCAGTGAGTTTGTTCAACTTTCTTCTAATGTATAGAATAAGTAGGGTAGAGTGAGTTTACAGAGTGTCCCAGAAGTCTGATAGGTAAAATCCAAAGTATGTAATCAAAGAGAATTGACAAGAAAGGTTTAAAGTTGTTTTCTGAGTTAAAGCACCAATCCAGCATTTTTTTTCTATTTCACTGTTGGAGTAGTGCTTAAAATCCAGGTCTCCTGTTTGTGTCTCCAAGTCTCCTGTGCCTATGTGTTTTCAATGCCGCTCCGGTCCGTCTCCTGTAGTTTGTGACCTGCTGGCTTCTACTACATTTCATAGAGCGAGCTAGAGGCCACTAGTCAATGTAAGTCTATGAAAGCCTCGTTCTGGCTCTCATAGATTTGCATTGAGAGCTTATAACGTTAGTTAGAAGCTTAGCTCACAAGCTGTCGCTGCAAGACCACACTGAAAAACTGTGAACCAGCAAACATTATTAGAGGACAGGGGACATTATAACAGGATTAGAGACATTATTACAGGATGGCTGCCAGAATTACTATATGGGGCTATTTGTAAAACTATTACTGTATGGGAACGTTTGGAGGTAGAAAAAAGGAAAACATTTAAAAAAAATAAAAAAAAGTAGAGAAAATAATGGAATAATATCTGAGCACTAAAAATGCTGTTTTATGTAAATATTGAAGTAAAAGAGGAGACCTGTACCATAAAATAACCCATTTGATAAAGACCATCGAAAAAAAGAAAAAAAAAACACTTAAAAAAAGTAATGTAAAAAAATAATGGCATCCCTGAAATCGTAATTTTCTCCCTCAAAAAACGTGGGCCTTCATAGAATAAAATGTGAATATGTAAGGCCCAATTACCCAGTGAGGTAATGGGAAGTAAAAACAGAATATCATCTGCAAAGAAAAGTACCCTATATACTCGTGTATAGGAAGAGATTTTCAGCACATTTTTTGTGTGTTGAAAACGCCCCCCCCCTCGGCTTATACACGAGTCATTGTCCAGAAAGCCGGCGGGGGAGGGGAACGGCGGAGCAACGGCAGGAGCCGGCGGCTGTGGCACAGGTACAGCTGCAGCCCTTGGCTAACAGAAGACATCATACTCACCCTCCTCGCGCCGCTGCTGCATCTCCGCCGCTGCATCTCCGTTGCCCCGGCGCCGGCAGCTCTTCCTGTGCTGAGCTGTCACTTGGTGCCACCCAATAAGGTAATGAATATGTACGTGTCTCCACTCCCATAGGCGTGGAACGCATATTCATTACCTTAATGAGTGATACCACGTGACCGTTCAGCACAGGAGAGGAGAGCTGCCGGCGCTGGGACAATGGAGATGCAGTGACGGCACGAGAAGGGTGAGTAGGATGGGGGGATGGATGTGAGCCATGCATACAACGATAGGACGGGGAGAACCGAGCCATGCGGAACCGGGGGAGCCACACATGCCAGGACAGGGCAGCCGCATACCAGGACAGGGATGAAGGGACAATGCATACCCGATTTATACTCGAGTGAATAAACTTACCCAGTTTTCCGTGGCAAAAGTAGGTGCCCCGGCTTATACTCTGGATGGCTTATACTCAAGTATATACGGTAGTTTTTGATGGACTTAGGTAATTTCAATTCCAAGAAATATTACACTCAACATTTAAATTGAAGCACCAAGAAGGGACGGATAGACATGTAAATTATATACAATGATGAAAAAAATTAAAACATTTTCAAAAACATGTTAATTTATTATTGCTTATTAGTGCCACATGCAGAATTATACACATGTACATGCCTTGGCATGCTATCAGAGAGATTATTAATGGTTGTCTGACAAATGTTCTGCCACTCTGTCATTGGGTAGATAAATCAATAAAGCCCCCGTCACACATAGCGAGATCGCTAGCGAGATCGCTGCTGAGTCACAAGTTTTGTGACGCAACAGCGACCTCAGTAGCGATCTCGCTATGTGTGACACGTAGCAGCGACCAGGCCCCTGCTGTGAGATCGCTGGTCGTGTCGGAATGGCCTGGACTGTTTTTTGATCGTTGAGGTCCCGCTGGGTAGCACACATCGCTGTGTTTGACACCTTACCAACGACCTCGTTGACAGGACGTCCCATTGAATCGTCATGAAATAGCATTGTTGTACAGGTCGCTACAGGTCACCGCATCGCTGCTGCGTCGTTGGGGAGATCGCACTGTGTGACATCTCACCAGCGACCACATAGCGACGCAGCAACGATCCCTGATAGGTCGTATCGTCGGGATCGCTTAAGCGTCGCTATGTGTGACGGGGCCTTTAGATCCACAGCTTGTAACATAGCTATTAAGCTGGCAGTTTCCTTTACAATTGTCAACTAATGATGTCCCAAACGTGCTTTTTGTGAGATCAGATCGGAAACATTGCATGCTATGGTAGCATGTTTAGGCCGTTTAGGCTGCTCACAGTATCCAAAGCCACATGCTGTTTGGCGTTGCCATGTAGACAATGACTACTGGGACACTTTGTAGAAATGGCCGGATCGCTGGTTCCATAAGGCTACGTTCACATTAGCGTTGCGCGCCGGTGCGTCGGCGACGCAACGCACGACGCACAAAAAACGCGCGCAAAAACGCTGCGTTTTGCGACGCGTGCGTCGTTTTTTGACGAAAATCGGACGCACGAAAAATGCAACTTGTTGCATTTTCTTGCGTCCGACGCTAGCGTCGGAAACGACGCACGTGTCGAAAAACGCCACCCAAAAAACGCACGCATCCCCTATGTAAAACATAGGGGCGCGTCGCCGCTGCGTCGCCGACGCAACAGCGACGCACATTAGCGGAACGCTAATGTGAACGTAGCCTAACTGATCCCTTCTGTACTGAAAGTGAAAATGGACATCACATACCAAGTCTAGGAAGTCAAGCAGTGTCTACACAAACCATCAGATGGCATTTGCATGACAATGGGCCACAAGTCAAAGGTTCATCTACAGGATTCCCATTGACCTTATGCCACTGCACTTAAATGCTATCATGGTGCAGAGCAAGACTGGAATGGAGATCTATTCACTTCAACAATGAGTCCCGCTTTTGTCATGTACACAATGAGATGGTCTAGAGACTACATGGGTAATGTCATGAAGAGGCCTTAATGAATTTAATGTCATACTGTTCAAGCTTCCTGTATTATATTGTGTAGGCTTCATTCAAGGTACATATATACACACAAAAGCAAAATAAATATGTTGCGCATCCACTCAAATATCATATACCTGTAGATGTAATACACAACAACATACAGTATATAGTAGATCATAGTTTATTAAATCCTAAAAACTTCATAGTTCATGGTAACCATAAATACAGGGGAAGACAGATTTTTAGATGACAAAATACGGGATGTTACGGGGTACATATAATATTTTACAATAATCATAATTCCAAAGCTAAGTAGTCCACAACCACCTCTATTAATAAATTAAACCACATAGGTATCATAATTTAAGGGTATGTGGACATGGAAATATATTAGTAGTATAGTAATCGCAGTATTAGATGCCCACATTAAAAGATCCTCAAAATAATGGAATAAAATATATATAGCACATATATGTAAAGGCAATTATGCCATAGTATAGACATATAATAATGTGCTTAACCTCTATACCCCCAAGGGTGGTTTGCACGTTAATGACCGGGCCAATTTTTACAATTCTGACCACTGTCCCTTTATGAGGTTATAACTCTGGAACGCTTCAATGGATCTTGGCGATTCTGACAGTGTTTTCTCGTGACATATTGTACTTCATGATAGTGGTAAAATTTCTTCGATATAACTTGCATTTATTTGTGAAAAAAATGGAAATTTGGGGAAAATTTAGAAAATTTTGCAATTTTCCAACTTTGAATATTTATGCTCTTAAATCACAGAGATATGTCATGTAAAATAATTAATAAGTAACATTTCCCACATGTCTACTTTACATCAGCTCAATTTTGGACCGAAAATTTTTTTTTTGTTAGGGAGCTATAAGGGTTAAAAGTTGACCAGCAATTTCTCATTTTTACAACACCAAGTCATTTTAAGGGGTCTATATGATAGAAAATAACCAAGTGTGACACCATTCTAAAAACTGCACCCTTCAAGGTGCTCAAAACCACATTCAAGAAGTTTATTAACCCTTCAGGTGTTTTACAGGAATTTTTGGAATGTTTTAAAAAAAAATGAACACAACTTTTTTTCACAAAAAATTTACTTCAGCTCCAATTTGTTTTATTTTCCCAAGGGTAAGAGAATAAATTAGACCCCAAAAGTTGTGCCATTTGTTCTGAGTATGCCGATACCCCACATGTGGGGGTAAACCACTGTTTGGGCGCATGGCAGAGCTCGGAAGGGAAGGAGCGCAAAATTGACTGGAATTGAGATGGGACGCCATGTTGCGTTCGGAGAGCCCCTGATGTGCCTAAACATTGAAACCCCCCACAAGTGACACCATTTTGGAAAGCAGACCCCCTAAGGAACTTATCTAAATGTGTGGTGAGCACTTTGAACCCCCAAATGCTTCACAGAAGTTTATAACGCAGAGCCATGAAAATAAAAAAATATTTTTTCTTTCCTCAAAAATTATGTTTTAGCAAGCAGTTTTTTATTTTCACAAGGGTAGCAGGAGAAATTGGACCCCAATAATTGTTGCCCAGTTTGTCCCGAGTATGCTGGTACCCCATATGTGGGGGTAAACCACTGTTTTGTTGCACATCGGGGCTCGGAAGGGAGGGAGCACCATTTGACTTTTTGAACGCAAGATTTGCTGGAATCAATGGTGGCGCCATGTTGCGTTTGGAGACCCCTGATGTGCCTAAACAGTGGAAACCCCTCAATTCTATCTCCAACACTAACCCCAACACACCCCGAACCACACCCCTAACCCCAACACACCCCTAATCCCAACCCTAACCATAAACCTAACCCTAATCCAAACCCTAGCACCAACACACCCCTAGCACACCAAGTGCTTCACAGAAGTTTATAATGCAGAGCCGTAAAAATAAAAAATCATATTTTTTCACAAATATGATCTTTTCGCCCCCAATTTTTTATTTTCCCAAAGGTAAGAGAAGAAATTGGACCCCAAAAGTTGTTTTGCCATTTGTTCTGAGTACGTCGATACCCCCACATGTGGGGGTAAACCACTGTTTGGGCGCATGGCAGAGCTCGGAAGGGAAGGAGCACTGTTTGACTTTTCAATGCAAAATTGACTGGAATTGAGATGGGACGCCATGTTGCGTTTGGAGAGCCCCTGATGTGCCTAAACATTGAAACCCCCCACTAGTGACACCATTTTGGAAAGTAGACCCCATAAGGAACTTATCAAGCTGTGTTTTGACAGCTTTGAACCCCCAAGTGTTTCACTACAGTTTATAATGCAGAGCCGTGAAAATTAAAAAAAAAATTTTTTCACAAAAATTATTTTTTAGCCCCCAGTTTTGTATTTTCCCAAGGGTAACAGGAGAAATTCGACCCCAAAAGTTTGTTGAGTACGCTGATACCCCATATGTGGGGGGGGAACCACCGTTTGTGCACATGGCAGAGCTCGGAAGGGAAGGAGCGCCATTTGGAATGCAGACTTAGATGGATTGGTCTGCAGGCGTCACGTTGCATTTGCAAAACCCCTGATGCACCTAAATAGTAGATACCTCCCAGAAGTGACACCATTTTGGAAAGTAGACCCCCTAAGGAACTTATCTAGATGTGTTTTGACAGCTTTGAACCCCCAAGTGTTTCGCTACAGTTTATAATGCAGAGTCGTGAAAATAAAAATTAATTTTTTTCCCACAAAAATGTTTTTTTAGACCCCCAAATTTTTATTTTCCCAAGGGTAACAAGAGAAATCGGACCCCAATAGTTGTTGTCCAATTTGTCCTGAGTACGCTGATACCCCATATGTGGGAAAGAACCACCGTTTGGGAACATGGCAGAGCTCGGAAGGGAAGGAGCGCCATTTGGAATGCAGACTTAGACGGATTGGTCTGCAGGTGTCACATTGCATTTGCAGAGCCCCTGATGCCCCTAAACAGTAGAAACCCCGCAGAAGTGACACCATTTTGGAAAGTAGACCCCCTAAGGAACTTATCTAGATGTGTTTTGACAGCTTTGAACCCCCAAGTGTTTCACTACAGTTTATAACGCAGAGTCGTGAAAATAAAAATTATTTTTTTTCCCACAAAAATGTTTTTTTAGACCCCCAAATTTTTATTTTCCCAATAGTTGTTGTCCAATTTGTCCTGAGTATGCTGATACCCCATATGTTGGGGTAAACCCCTGTTTGGGTGCACGGGAGAGCTCGGAAGGGAAGGACCACTGTTTTAATTTTTCAACGCAGAATTGGCTGGAATTGAGATCGGACGCCATGTCGCGTTTGGAGAGCCCTGATGTGCCTAAACAGTGGAAACCCACAATTCTAACTGGAACCCTAACCCCAACACACCCCTAACCCTAATCCCAACCATAACCCTAACCACACCCCTAACCCTGACACAGCCCTAACCATAATCCCAACCGTAAATGTAACCCTAACTGTAGCCCCAACCCTAGCCCCAACCCTAACCCCAGCACCAAGCCCCAACCCTAACCCCAACCCTAGCCCCAACCCTGACCCCAACCCTAGCCCTAACCCTAGCCCTAATAGGAAAATGGAAATAAATACATTTTTTTTATTTTTTTTTGTTTCCCTAACTAAGGGAGTGATGAAGGGGGGTTTGATTTACTTTTATAGTGGGTTTTCTAGCGGATTTTTATGATTGGCAGCCGTCACACACTAAAAGACACTTTTTAATGCAAAAAATATTTTTTGCGTTACCACATTTTGAGACCTACAATTTTTCCATATTTTGGTCCACAGAGTCATGTGAGGTCTTGTTTTTTGTGGGACGAGTTGACGTTTTTATTGGTAACATTTTCGGGCACGTGAAATTTTTTGATCGCTTTTTATTCCAATTTTTGTGAGGCAGAATGACCAAAAACTAGCGCTTCATGAATTTCTTTTGGGGGGGGCGTTTATACCGTTCCGCATTTGGTAAAATGGATAAAGCAGTTTTATTCTTCGGGTTAGTACGATTACAGCGATTCCTCATTTATATCATTTTTTATGTTTTGGCGCTTTTTATACGATAAAAACTATTTTATAGAAAAAATAATTATTTTTGCATCGCTTTATTCTGAGGACTGTAACTTTTTATTTTTTCGCTGATGATGCTGTATGGCGGCTCGTTTTTTGCGGGACAAGATGACGTTTTCAGCGGTACCATGGTTATTTATATCCGTCTTTTTGACCGCGTGTTATTCCACTTTTTGTTCGGCGTGTGATAATAAAGCGTTGTTTTTTGCCTCGTTTTTTTTTTACGGTGTTCACTGAAGGGGTTAACTCGTGGGACAGTTTTATAGGTCGGGTCGTTACGGATGCAGCGATACTAAATATGAGTACTTTTTTTGTTTTGTTTTTTTTATTTAGATAAAGAAATGTATTTATGGGAACAATACATATATTTTTTCTTCATTTAGGATATTTTTTTTTTTTAACACATCTAAAAAAATTTTTTTTACTTTGTCCCAGGGGGGACATCACTGTATAGTGACAGATCGCTGATCTGACACTTTGCAGAGCACTGTGCCAGATCAGCGATCTGGCGTGCCCTGCTGCTTAGTTACCAAAGCCTGCTCTGGACCCGGAAGTACTCCCTGCAAGACCCGGAAGTAGCCCCGTGGTCATTTTGGATCCGGGGCCTGCAGGGAGAAGACGCTCGGTACAAGGTGAGCACATCGCCTTGTACCGATCGTCTCAGGGAAGCCCGCAGGTAGCCCCCTCCCTGCGCGATGCTTCCCTATATCGCCGGCACACTGCGATCATGTTTGATCTCGATGTGCCGGGGGTAAATGTGCTGGGAGCAGTCCGTGACCGCTCCTGGCACATAGTGCCGGATGTCAGCTGCGATAGTCAGCTGACACCCGGCCGCGATCGGCCGCGCTCCCCCCGTGAGCGCGGCCGATCGCGCTGGACGTACTATTCCGTCCTTGGGAATTAGGGCCCACCCCACATGGACGGAATAGTACGTCCAATGTCAGAAAGGGGTTAAAAAAGCAATAATATCTAGACAAAGTGCCTTTGTGCATTAAAGTGCAAGAGAGGAGACATAGTGGTATACTAACCAGTGGAGGAGCCCCGTAGCAGCCTGCACCTGCCCGACGCGCGTTTCACCTGAGCTTGTTAAGTTATAATGCATTCAAGGTACGCCAACAGCTCAGTGTTAAATTAATTTGGTTGTGGAACCAGTGGATGGCGCCTACAAGCCTCCAGCAGTGCACGTCAGATCGCTGATCTGACACAGTGCACTGCAAAGTGTCAGATCAGTGATCTGACCCTATAACATGATGCCCTCTCTCCCCCCCTGGGCAATGTTGTAAAGTAAAAATATATATATATTCACATATGTAAAAAAAATTTTTTAAAAATTCCTAAATAAAGAAAAAATATATATTGTTCCCATAAATACATTTCTTTATCTAAAAAAAAAAACAATAAAAGTACACATATTTAGTATCGCTGCATCCGTAACGACCTGACCTATAAAACTATCTCACTAGTTAACCCCTTCAGTGAACACCGTAAAAAAAAAGGAGGCAAAAAACGCTTCATTATCATACCGCCGAACAAAAAGTGGAATAACACGCGATCAAAAATACGGATATAAATAACCATGGCACTGCTGAAAACGTCATTTAGTCCCACAAAAACGAGCCGCCATACAGCATCATCAGCGAAAAAAAAAAAAAGTTATAGTTCTCAGAATAAAGCGATGCAAAAATATTTATTTTTTCTATAAAATAGTTTTTATCGTATAAAAGCGCCAAAACATAAAAAAATGATATAAATGAGGTTTCGCTGTAATCATTCCGACTCGCAGAATAAAACTGCTTTATCAATTTTACCAAATGTGGAACGGCATAAACGCCCCCCCTGTTATGAAGGCAATCCAGTGACACAGTGTGCCAGCAATCGGAGCACATACAGTGATCTGACAATAACCCAAAAACAATAGAACGAGCTCTGAGACGTGGAATCTCTGTAGACCGCAATACCTGAACCTAACCTTAACACAACTAAAGGCAGCTGTGGATTGCGCCTAACACTACCTATGCAACTCGGCACAGCCTGAGGAGCTGACTAGCCTGAAGATAGAAAAACAAGCCTGACTTGCCTCAGAGAAATACCCCAAAGGAAAAGGCAGCACCCCACATATAATGACTGTTAGCAAGATGAAAAGACAAACGTAGGGATGAAATAGATTCAGCAAAGTGAGGCCCGATATTCTAGATAGAGCGAGGATAGCAAAGAGAACTTTGCAGTCTACAAAAAAAAAACCCTAAAGCAAAAAACCACGCAAAGGGGGCAAAAAGACCCACCGTGCCGAACTAACGGCACGGCGGTACACCCTTTGCGTCTCAGAGCTTCCAGCAAAACGAAAAGACAAGCTGGACAGAAAAAGTAGCAACAAAAGCAAAAAGCACTTATCTAAGCAGAGCAGCAGGCCACAGGAAGATCCAGAAGCTCAGATCCAACACTGGAACATTGACAAGGAGCAAGGAAGACGGAATCAGGTGGAGTTAAATAACAAAGCAGCCAACGAGCTCACCAGAACACCTGAGGGAGGAAGCTCAGAAGCTGCAGTACCACTTGTGACCACAGGAGTGAATTCAGCCACAGAATTCACAACACCCCCCCCCCCCCCCAAAAAAAAAATTCCTGAATAGCTGGTTTTTGGATTTTGCCTCACAAAAATCAGAATAAAAAACGATCAAAAAGTGTCTAGTGCCCGAAAATGGTACCAATAAAAACGTCAACTCGTCCCGCAAAAAAAAAAAAAATCCTCACATGACTCTGTGGACCAAATATGGAAAAATTATAGCTCTCAAAATGTGGAGACGCAAAAATTATTTTTTGCAATAAAATGCATCTTTTAGTGTGTGACAGCTGACGATCATAAAAATCCGCTACAAAAACGCTATAAAAGTAAATCAAACCCCCTTCATCACCCCCTTAGTTAGGGAAAAAGAATAAAATTTAAAAAATGTATTCATTTCCATTTTCCCATTAGGGTTGGGGCTAGGGTTAGAGTTAGGGTTGGGGTTAGGGTTGGGGCTTGGGTTGGGGCTAGGGTTAGGTCTAGGGTTAGGGCTGGGGTTAGGGTTGGGGCTAGGGTTAGGGTTGGGGCTGGGTTAGAGTTGGGGCTAGAGTTAGAGCTACAGTTTGGTTTGGGGCTAAAGTTAGGGTTAGGGTTTGAATTACATTTACAATTGGGATTAGGGTTAGGGGTGTGTCAGGGTTAGGGGTGTGGTTAAGGTTACTGTCAGGATTAGGGTTGTGCTGGAGTTAGGGGTGTGGTTAGGGTTGAGATTAGGGTTAGGGGTGTGTTGGGGTTAGGGGTGTGGTTGGGATTAGGGTTGTGGTTGAGATTAGGGTTAGGGGCATGTTTGGGTTAGGGGTGTGGTTAGGGTTATGGTCAGAGTTGGGATTAGGGTTAGGGGTGTGTTTGGGTTAGGGTTTCAGTTAGAATTGGGGGTTTCCACTGTTTAGGCACATCAAGGGCTCTCCAAACGCGACATGGCGTCCGATCTCAATTCCAGCCAATTCTGCGTTTAAAAAGTAAAACAGTGCTCCTTCCCTTCCGAGCTCTCCCGTGCACCAAAACGGGTTTACCCCAATATATGGGGTATCAGCGTACTCAGGACAAATTGGACAACAACTTTTTGTGTCCAATTTCTCTTGTTATCCTTGGGAAAATAAAAATTTGGGGGGCTAAAAAACCATTTTTGTGGGAAAAAATGTTTTTTATTTTCACGGTTCTGCGTTATAAACTGTAGTGAAACACTTGGGGGTTCAAAGTTCTCACAACACATCTAGATAAGTTCCGAGGGGGGTCTAGCTTCCAATATTGGGTCACTTGTGGGGGGTTCTACTATTTAGGTACATTAGGGGCTCTGCAAACGCAATGTGACACCTGCAGACCATTCCATCTAAGTCTGCATTCCAAATGGCGCTCCTTCCCTTCCGAGCTCTGCCATGCGCCCAAACAGTGGTTCCCCCCATATATGGGGTATCAGCATACTCAGGACAAATTGTACAACAACTTTTGGGGTCCAATTTCTCCTGTTACCCTTTTGAAAATACAAAACTGGGGGCTTAAAAATAATTTTTGTGGAAAAAAAATGATTTTTTATTTTCACGTCTTCGTTATAAACTGTAGTGAAACACTTAGGGGTTCAAAGTTTTCACCACACATCTAGATAAGTTTCTTGGGGGGTCTAGTTTCTAATATGGGGTCACTTGTGGGGGTTTCTACTGTTTAGGTACATTAGGGGCCCTGCAGATGCAATGTGATGCCTGCAGATCATTCCATCTAAGTCTGCATTCTAAACGGTGCTCCTTCCCTTCCGAGCTCTGTCATGCGCCCAAATGGAGGTTCCCCCCACATATGGGGTATCAGCGTGCTCAGAACAAATTGAACAACAACTTTTGGGCTCCATTTTCTCCTGTTACCCTTGGGATAATACAATACTGGGGGCTAAAAAATAATTTTTGTGGAAAAAAAGAATTTTTATTTTCATGGCTCTGCGTTATAAACTCTCCCAACACATCTAGATAAGTTCTTTAGGGGGTCTACTTTCCAAAATGGTGTCACTTGTGGGGGGTTTCAATGGTTAGGCACATCAGGGGCTCTCCAAATGTGACATGGTGTCCCATCTCAATTCCAGTCAATTTTGCATTGAAAAGTCAAACAGCGCTCCTTCCCTTCTGAGCTCTGCCATGTGCTCAAACATTTGTTTATCCCCACATATGGGGTATCAGCGTACTCAGGACAAATTGCACAACTTTTGGGGTCCAATTTCTTCTCTTACCTTTGTGAAAATAGAAAATGTGGGGCGAAAAGATCATTTTTGTGAAAAAATATGATTTTTTATTTTTACGGCTCTGCATTATAAACTTCTGTGAAGCACTTGGTGGGTCAAAGTGCTCACCACACAACTAGATAAGTTCCTTAGGGGGTCTACTTTCCAAAATGGTGTCACGTGTGGGGGGGTTCAATGTTTAGGTACATTTGGGGCTCTCCAAACGCAGCATGGCGTCCCATCTCAATTCCAGCCAATTTTGCATTGAAAAGTCAAACGGCGCTCCTTCCCTTCCGAGCTCTGCCATGCGCCCAAACAGTGGTTTACCCCCACATATGGAATATCGGCGTACTCAGGACAAATTGTACAACTTTTGGGGTCCATTTTCTCCTGTTACCCTTGGTAAAATAAAACAAATTGGAGCTGAATAATTTTTTTGTGAAAAAAAGTTAAATGTTCATTTTTTTAAAACATTCCAAAAATTCCTGTGAAACACCTGAAGGGTTAATAAACTTCTTGAATGTGGTTTTGAGCACCTTGAGGGGTGCAGTTTTTAGAATGGTGTCACACTTGGTTATTTTCTATCATATAGACCCCTCAAAATGACTTCAAATGTGAGGTGGTCCCTAAAAAAACATGGTGTTGTAAAAATGAGAAATTGCTGGTCAACTTTTATCCCTTATAACTCCCTAACAAAAAAATTTTGGTTCCATAATTGTGCTGATGTAAAGTAAACGTGGGAAATGTTACTTATTAAGTATTTTGTGTGACATATCTCTGTGATTTAAGGGCATAAAAATTCAAATTTAGAAAATTGCGAAATTTTCAAATCTTTGCCAAATTTCCGTTTTTTTTATAATTAAACGCAGGTATTATCAAAGAAATTTTACCTCTATCATAAAGTACAATATGTCATGAGAAAACAGTGTCAGAATCATCAGGATCAATTGAAGCATTCCAGAGTTATAACCTCATAAAGGGACAGTGGTCAGAATTGTAAAAATTGGCCCGGTCATTAACGTGCAAACCACCCTTGGGGCTTAAGGGGTTAAATTGGATCCTATAATGAACGAGCAGCCAGTGCAATGACTTCAAGGTAAATCATAAGAAATTGAAAGAATTGGAGCACTTGCCCAGATCCTTCATGATGTGGAATTGTATTCCATGGTAAAATGTGACATCAAACCATATTAAAGTCCGTCAGGCTCTCTCATCTGCATAGCTCCCCTACTACGTGCACTTCACACTTTAATATGGTTTGATGTCATGTTTTACCATGGAATAAAATTGCACATCAAGAAGGATCTGGGTGAGTGCTCTAATTCTTTCAATTTCTTATGATTTACCTTGATGTTCTCTTTGTGAATGCACTACCCAACAGAGATCCTAAGGAGGCATATTGAGGTGTGAATTGGTTAAAATGGCTTACTTTCAACAACTGGTGCCTAATTCTCTTTTTACAAGTGCAATGACTTCAGCTGTAAGAGACAGAATCTTAAAAAAAAAACAAAAAAACAGTTAATTCTAACAATAAAATCTGTCGCCTTATTGATTTTATTTCTAATGCAACCAGAATCCATATTGCTGGACAATGGAAAACTAATACGTTGTCGATACTCCAGGTAAAGAGTAACTTAATAATGCTATATGAAAAAATTGAGGCTAGTAAGTCTAACACTATTGATATTTTTTGGAGTATATGGAATCCTTGGATCCAAGCTCAGAATGACGAAGACCTTTCTAGAACATTGTCTCTAGCTACATAACACACGATTATACTTATACGTCTTGATAACCTTAATTCTTGGTTCATTCAACCTGGTATCTCACGTCAACTTAACTCTCATCAATAACACTCAATGTTCTCTGTACCCCCCCCCCCTTTTTTTTTTTCCTCTTCCTTCCCCCCTCCATTAACCCAAAAATAATTGAGTTAAAATTGTTATACCCTGGATTTATGCAAATACTATAATATCTTCAAGGATAATGTAACTTTCCTCATCTTATTTTATAATATTTCCCCCTGCGAGGGGATCCTTGAACATATGATCTGTGTCTACTATGTTTAATGATGTTCTCAGAAATAAAAATGTTGAAACTAAAAAAAAAACAGACAGAAAATCACATTTTATGATTTTTACAAAATTAATGTGCATTTTATTGCATGAAATAAGTATTTGATACAATCGAAAAACCGAACTTAATGTTTGGTACAGAAATCTTTATTTGCAATTATAGAGGTCAGACGTTTCCTGTAGTTATTAACCAAGTTTGCACACTCCTCATGAAAGATCTTATACAGATCTTTCAGGTTTCTACTCTGTCGCTGGGAAACATTGAGTTTCATCTCCCTCCAAAGATTTTCTATTGGATTCAGGTCTGGAGACTGGCTAGGCCATTGCAGGACTTTGAAATTCTTCTTACGGATCCACTCCTTAGTTGTCCTGGCTATGTGCTTCGGGTCATTGTCATGCTGGAAGACCCAGCCATGACCATCTTCAATGTTCTTAATGAGGTAATGAGGTTGTCCAAAATCTCACGATTCATGACATATTCCATCCTCCCTTTAATACGATGCAATCGTCCTGTCTCCTTTGCAGAAAAACAGCTCCAAAGAATTATGTTTTCCCCTATTCTTCACATTGAGATGTTGTTCTTGGAGTTGTACTCATCCTTATTCCTCCAAACATGGCGAGTGTAGTTTATACCAAAAGTTCTATTTTGGTCTTGTCTGACCACATGACATTTTCCATGCCTATTCTGGATCATTCAGCTGGTCAATGGCAAAGTTCAATCAGGTATAGACATGTGTTGGTGTGAGCAGGGTGTCCTTGTGTGCCCTGCAGCATTTCAATCCATGATGGTGTAGTGTGTTACTAACGGTAATGTTTGAGTCTGTGGTCCTAGCTCTCTTCAGGTCATTGACCAGGTCTTCCCATGTAGTTCTGGGCTGATACTTGACTTTTCTCAGAATCATGCTTAGTCCATAAAGGCAAGATCTTGCCTGGAGCCCCAGACAAAGTAAGATTGACAGTCATCTTGTGTTTCTTCCATTTTCTAATAATTGTGCCAACAGTTGTTGCCTTCTCACCAACCTGGTTGCCTATTGTCCTGTAGCCCATAATAAACTTGTGCAGGTCTACAATTTTGTCCCTGGTGTCCTTAGACAACTCTTTGGTCTTGGCCATGGTAGAGAGGTTGGAGTGTCATTGATTGAGTGCGTGGCCACGTGTCTTTTATACAGGTAACAAGTTAAAACCAGTGCAATTAATACAGGTAATGAGTGCAGAGCAGGATGGTTTCTTAAAGAAAAACTAACAGGTCTGTGAGAGACAGAATTCTTGCTGGTTGGTAGGTGATCAAATTCTAATTTCATGCAATAAAATGCAATTTAATTATTTAAAAATCATACAATGTGATTTTCTGAGTCTTTTTTTAGATTCTGCCTCTCACAGTTGATGTGTACCTACAATAAATATGACAGACTTCTCCATTCTTTGTAGGTGGGGAAACCTGCAAAATCAGCAGTGTATCAAATACTTATTTTTCCAACTGTACATGATCAGATTCACACTGCCCACGGTTTGGGCAGCAGGAATTAGATGACGGGTTCCCTTTAACCCCTTAATCACTGCCAATACGTCTTTTAACTGACCTGAGATATAAGAGAATAGCATCCCCATACAGGTGACATCCAGCAGCTGTCGGCTGCACACTATAGCTGACAACTTGCTGTATCAGCCACGATCCGTGTTTCCACATTCTAAATCTGTTTAGCCCCTTAGATGCTGCTGTGAATAGTGACTACATCATTATAAATGGTTAACAGAGTGTGGGGGCTTCCTCTTTACCCCAATTGGTGCCCTCAGATCATGATTTTGTGGTCGTGATGTTTGCCATGGCAATTCACGACCAAATAGTGGCCTTAGAGTCTGTCGGCTGTAGTAATCTGTTCATAATTTAGCGGTATTTAGGTGGTACAAATACACATTTTCATTTCTGTCATGCCACTTTGCCTTAATTCCTGAAAAGCACCTGAAGGGTTAATAAACTATCTGACAGCAGTTTTCAATATGTCAGGGGGTGCTGTTTTTAAAATGGTATAACTTTTGGGGGTTTCCCAATATATGGGACCTCTAAAGTACCTTCAAACATGGATAGGTCCTTAAAAAATAAATGTCGTAAATTTCCATGAAAAAATGAAAAATTGCTGCTACATTTTTAAACCTCCTAAAAGGCTAACAAAATAAAATAACATTTTACAAATGTGTTCATGTAAAGCAGACATGAGGGAAATGTTATTTATTAATGTTTTGCTGTGGTATGACTATCTAGGTTAAAGGGATAATCATTCAAATTTTGAAAATTGCTATTTTTTTTACATTTTTCTCAAATTTCTGACATAATATCAGACTGACCTTTAATTACAGTAAAAAAAAGAAATAAAATGTTTAGATGTTTTCACTTCTGTTTGAAATATTAGTGAGATCTGAACTGATACTTTTTTGAAAGATATGGCTATACTATAAATACCTTGATGCCCAAAGTGCCCATCTTTTTAGGACCATAATGAGCATTCCCAAAGGGAAACTTTTCATAAATTGCTTTACCTTTGAGAAATTTAAAGAAGGCTGTGTACATTTGAAAAGAAGATTATGAGAACGCCTATTACTGTGCTTTTAAACAGAATGGTTGTGTTTAGTTCAATTTAAGGAAAAAATGGAAGACTATCAAATCAGATTCATGACCACTTTCAAGAGTTAAACGACCATTTTAGTATTTTTATTTAAATTTCCCATGTGCTAGCCATCATGTATGTAAGTGTAATAACCATAGTAAAATATTTGTTGGCAGATATGCAACAGATACAGACTTATTTGTGTGCAGGAGGAGTTTACACTTTTCTGACAGTAGATGGTGATGTTGTTACTGTTATATACTTAGTTGAATGTAATGCATATACTTGTACTTTGGTTTCACTTTCTCTGGCAAAAGGTCCTTCAGACTTTCTGTTATGCTGCATTAAGAAGCTGATGCATGTACCTCATGTTCTATGAAGATAAAAGTTGAATCACCCCATATAATTTACTCTTACAAGTTTCTTCTGTGACCAAACTATGCAACAGGTTATGGGCCCAGCATAGAAGACAAAAAAGACTTGGTGAATGTAAATGAATACTTCAGAGCAAGTCTCTCTAAACAAGTAAGACAAATAAGTTAAAGATGAGCAGCAGTTGAGAGCTGAGACTCACAATAGCTAATCTAAACAATGAGAACTATCAGTTAAGGTACCGTCACACAACGATATCGTTAACGATATCGTTGCTTTTTGTGACGTAGCAACGATATCGTTAACGAAATCGTTATGCGTGACAGCGACCAACGATCAGGCCCCTGC
This sequence comes from Ranitomeya imitator, assembly GCF_032444005.1. NCBI lineage: Eukaryota > Metazoa > Chordata > Amphibia > Anura > Dendrobatidae > Ranitomeya > Ranitomeya imitator. Next base: position 180,411,320 of record NC_091287.1, on the reverse strand, counting down.
TGGGAGATCGTTGGTCGCTGGGGAAAGTCCAGGACTTTATTTCGTCGCTGATCTCCCGCTGACATTGCTGAATCGGCGTGTGTGACGCCGATTCAGCGATGTCTTCACTGGTAACCAGGGTAAACATCTGGTTACTAAGTGCAGGGCCGCGCTTAGTAACCCGATGTTTACCCTGGTTACCATTGTAAATGTAAAAAAAAAACACTACATACTTACATTCTGGTGTCTGGTCACGTCCCTCACCTTCAGCTTCCCGCACTGACTGTGAGCGCCGGCCGGCCGTAAAGCAAAGCACAGCGGTGACATCACCGCTGTGCTTTACGGCCGGCGCTCAGTCAGTGCGGGAAGCTGAAGGCGAGGGACGTGACCAGACACCGGAATGTAAGTATGTAGTGGTTTTTTTTTTTACTTTTACAATGGTAACCAGGGTAAACATCGGGTTACTAAGCGCGGCCTTGCACTTAGTAACCCGATGTTTACCCTGGTTACCCGGGGACTTCGGCATCGTTGGTCGCTGGAGAGCTGTCTGTGTGACAGCTCTCCAGCGACCAAACAGCGACGCTGCAGCGATCGACATCGTTGTCTAGATCGCTGCAGCGTCGCTTAATGTGACGGTACCTTTATGGAAGTTCAAAGTGGAGATGCTGTTGTCTAAAGATGATTTATGGGAGGTAATCACTACAGACAGACCCAATGATAATAATCGGACATGGGACGAGAAAAACAGACAAGCAAAAGCTACTATCACCTTATTAGTGGAGGATGATCAGTTAATCCACATAAAGAATGAGGATACAGTAAATTAGATGTGGGAAGCATTGAGAGAGCTACATGAATGATCTAGCCTAAATCACAAACTATTCCTGCTAGAATGACATTAAGTGCATGGAAAGACATGCAGGAGCATACAAACTCCATGATGGAGGTGGTAACACAGCTGAGATCAGTCGGTGAAGACATTAAGGAAAGCCATATAGCAGCAATATTATTGTCAGATTCATACACTGCTCTGATAAATGCACTAGAGAGAAGATCTGAAGCAGACATCACACTAGAGTTTGTAAAGTCCAGACTTATAGATGAATATCATAGAAGGAAAGAACAAACAAACAATTCCACTGAAAGGGATAGTGAAAATACTCTAAAGCCCCCATCTCACATAGCGAGATCGCTAGCGAGATCGCTGCTGAGTCACAAGTTTTGTGACGCAACAGCGATCTCAGTAGCGATCTCGCTATGTGTGACACGTACCAGCGATCAGGCCCCTGCTGTGAGATCGCTGGTCGTGTCGGAATGGCCTGGGCCATTTTTTGATCGTTGAGGTCCCGCTGACATCGCTGAATCGGCGTGTGTGACGCCGATTCAGCGATGTCTTCGCTGGTAACCAGGGTAAACATCGGGTAACTAAGCGCAGGGCCGCGCTTAGTAACCCGATGTTTACCCTGGTTACCAGCGTAAAAAAACAAACAGTACATACTTACATTCAGCTGTCTGTCCCTTGCCGTCTGCTCCTGCACTGACTGCTGGCCGTAAAGTGAAAGTGAAAGCACAGCACAGCGGTGAGTCACACAGCGGTGACTCACCGCTGTGGCTGTGCTCTGCTTTCACTTTACGGCCAGCAGTCAGTGCAGGAGCAGACGGCAAGGGACAGACAGCTGAATGTAAGTATGTACTGTTTGTTTTTTTACGCTGGTAACCAGGGTAAACATCGGGTTACTAAGCGCGGCCCTGCGCTTAGTTACCCGATGTTTACCCTGGTTACCGGGGACCTCGGGATCGTTGGTCGCTGGAGAGCGGTCTGTGTGACAGCTCTCCAGCGACCAAACAGCGACGCTGCAGCGATCCGGATCGTTGTCGGTATCGCTGCAGCGTCGCTAAAGTGTGACGGTACCTTTAGAGACAGACAAGAAGCCCCATAATACAGACACAAGAGAATGTTGCAGATGGAAGAAAAAGGGACATTTAAAGAAAGTCAGTACTACATGGAAAGTATAATAACAGAAATTACACCAAAAGGAGAATAAACAGAAAGTAAAAAGTACAATTTCTAACCCTCATGCAGATCACTGGAATGGTACATTTAAACTAACTGATAAAGAGTCATCATCAGGCTGGTTTATTGACTCAGGAGCAACAAGTCACATGACTATTGATAAAAGCTTCTTTACTGTACTTGATGAAAATAAGAAGGAAGCAATTGATCTTGCAGATGGGAGTAAAATAACCACAGTAGGTATTGGACAAGGAATGCTAATATGTCCTGATAGATTTTGGCATAATTGAAAATTACTAGTAAAGGATGTGTTTTATGTTCCAGGACTAGAAGGAGGATTGTTATCCGTAAAGCATTTGACAGCCAAAGGACTTAATGTAAAATTCAAGATGTAATTGTACAATCCTAGTGGGAGATAAGGTACCGTATATACTCGAGTATAAGCTGACCCAAGTATAAGCTGAGACCCCTAATTTTGCCACAAAAAACTGGGAAAACGTAATGACTCGAATATAAGCCTAGGGTGGAAAATGCAGCAGCTACCGGTAAATGTCAAAAATAAAAATAGATACCAATAAAAGTAAAATTAATTGAGACATCAGTAGGTTAAGTGTTTTCGAATATCCATATTGAATCAGGAGCCCCATATAATGCTCCATACAGTTCATGATGGGCCCCATAAGAAGCTCCATACAAAATATGCCCCATATAATGCTCTACAAAATTTATGATGGGCCCCATAAGATGCTCCAAATTAAAATATGCCCCATATAATGCTGCACAAATGCTGATTATGGCCCCATAAGATGCTCCATACAGACATTTGCCCCGTATAATGCACAAATGCTGATTATGGCCCCATAAGATGCTTCATAGACACATTTGCCCGGCATAATGCTCCACAAATGTTGATTATGACCCCATAAGATGCTCTATAGGCTATTATGCCCCATATAATGCTGCACAAATGCTGATTATGGCCCCATATGATGCTTCATAGACACATTTGCCCCGTATAATGCTCCACAAATGTTGATTATGATCCCATAAGATGCTCTATAGGCTATTATGCCCCATATAATGCTGCACAAATGCTGATTATGGCCCCATAAGATGCTCCATACAGATATTTGCCCCATATGCTGTTGCTGCGATAAAAAAATGACATACTCACCTCTTGATAAGGGACTTTTTTTTCCACCCCCCATTGCACCACACATGTGCGCACGTCCAGCAGCCACCGAACTTTGATAAGTGAAACAGTTCACTTATCACAGCTAGGGCCTACTGTTTTAGACACTTTCATTTTCCCCATCTCCATGCGCACATCCAGCAGCTGCCGAATTTTGATAGGTGACGCAGTTCACTCATCAGAGCTAGGGCCTGCTGTTTTAGACTTTTCTTTTCACAGGTATTTTTTCTCCCTATTTGCTTTTTTCCCTTTAGCTTTTTCTTTTCAGAATAGTTAGCACCAATCACTATCCTCCCCCCCCCCACACGTACACATAGTTATCAATAAAGTACACCCAAGCACCATATTCACAAAAAAATTGTCCCGCTTGTCCCGTTCGTCCCAACATCGCTATTCATTGGAGGAGGCATATTCTTTCCTTGCCTCCGACACTGATAGCGAGGGAGAGGATCCCACTTTTCTTTACTTTTCCGATGCTTCATCTTCTTCCTCTTTCATCTTCTCATCTTCCTCCTCGGGCCCTGCGGAACTGCCACGCAGACGCTGCAGGACAGAAGATGAGGCAGCACCCGCCATTCCAGAAGATGAAGCTGAAGCAGCGCCCACCATTCCCGAAGCCGAACCAGCGCACCTCACTGCAGACTCCATATGGACCTTGCCGACTGAAAATGATGAGCCACTGATTCCTGATTTTGTGGCAGAATCAGGAATCAAGTTTGACACCACCGGCCTCACAGAACTAGACTTTTTCAAAGTCTTTCTCTCTGAGGATTTTATTAACTTCATGGTGGAGCAAACTAATTTGTATGCTCGTCAATTTTTGGAACAAAACCCCGGTTCATCATATTCTAACTGGTCTCCTGTAGATTTGAAATGTTGCAGTTTTGGGGCCTGATCCTCCACATGGGGATCCTGAAGAAGCCAGAACTTCTGCAATATTGGAGTGTTGATATTTTATGTAACACTCTAACACTCTAATGTTCCAAATGGTCATGGCCCGGACGCGTTTTGATGTCATCCATAAATTCCTACATTATTCCGATAATGCACAGTGTCCCTCACAAGATGACCCCAACTTTGACCGCATGTTCAAAGTTCGGCCAGTCATCGAACACTTCAACAAAAAGTTTGCTGAAGTGTACGTGCTCCAAAAAAAAGCAGATAGCACTCACCGGTGTTTTGTAGAAATTCCGCTCTTTATATGTAGTAAAAAAGCATGTTGGCCGGGGGAGTGACGACGGCCTTTTCTCACCTGCCAGTGCTTCCACGGGTCACGTGAAGTGTACGTGCCTCAAAGAGACATCTGCATGGATGAGTCCTTAATTCATTTTAAGGGACGGCTCGGAGTCCGTCAGTACCTGCCCAGCAAGAGGGCCAGGTACAGAATCAAACTCTATAAGCTGTGTGAGAGTGCCTCAGGGTACACCTACAGCTTTAGAGTATACGAAGGGAAGGACACCAGGATTGAACCCCTGAGTGTCCTCCTGTCCTGGGAGTGAGTGGGAAAATTTTGTGGGATTTGGTGCACCCACTGCTGGATAACTTTTACACCAGCATCCCACTCTACAAATCCCTCTCTGCACGAGGTACTGCAGCCTGCGATACTGTCCGCAAAAAACAGAGAGGCCTCCCGAAGACACTACTTGGCCAGATGCTCAGAAAAGGTGAGAGCAAAGCCCAATGTAGCGACCACCTGCTGGTGGTCAAGTACAAGGACGAGAGGGATGTCCTTCTCTTGACCACCATACATGGTGATGGCAGCGCCCTCAGCACTGTATGGGGTAACTCTACAGAGGTCAGCATGCCGACCTGTGTTCTGGGGTACAACAAAAATATGGGGAACGATGATCTCTCCGATCAACTCCTCCAACCGTACAGTGCTTTGAAAAAGGCCAGGGTGTGGTACAAACAGTTGGCCGTGCACATTATACAAATGGCAATGCTCAGTGCTTTCCTGCTGTCACGATGTGCATGCCACACCAATACGTCGTACCTTCATTTCCAGGTGGTAGTGGTTACCCTGGTTACCATTGTAAATGTAAAAAAAAAAAAAACACTACATACTTACATTCTGGTGTCTGGTCACGTCCCTCGCCTTCAGCTTCCCGCACTGACTGTGAGCGCCGGCCGGCCGTAAAGCAAAGCACAACGGTGACATCACCGCTGTGCTTTACGGCCGGCGCTCAGTCAGTGCGGGAAGCTGAAGGCGAGGGACGTGACCAGACACCGGAATGTAAGTATGTAGTGGGTTTTTTTTACTTTTACAATGGTAACCAGGGTAAACATCGGGTTACTAAGTGCGGCCCTGCGCTTAGTAACCCGATGTTTACCCTGGTTACCCGGGGACTTCAGCATCGTTGGTCGCTGGAGAGCTGTCTGTGTGACAGCTCTCCAGCGACCAAACAGCGACGCTGCAGCGATCGACATCGTTGTCTAGATCGCTGCAGCGTCGCTTAATGTGACGGTACCTTTATGGAAGTTCAAAGTGGAGATGCTGTTGTCTAAAGATGATTTATGGGAGGTAATCACTACAGACAGACCCAATGATAATAATCGGACATGGGACGAGAAAAACAGACAAGCAAAAGCTACTATCACCTTATTAGTGGAGGATGATCAGTTAATCCACATAAAGAATGAGAATACAGTAAATTAAATGTGGGAAGCATTGAGAGAGCTACATGAAAGATCTAGCCTAATGGGGTATGGGGTAACTCTACAGAGGTCAGCATGCCGACCTGTGTTCTGGGGTACAACAAAAATATGGGGAACGATGATCTCTCCGATCAACTCCTCCAATCGTACAGTGCTTTGAAAAAGGCCAGGGTGTGGAAGAAACAGTTGGCCGTGCACATTATACAAATGGCAATGCTCAATGCTTTCCTGCTGTCACGATGTGCATGCCACACCGATACGTCGTACCTTCATTTCCAGGTGGTAGTGGTTAAGGCCCTGATAATTGGCACTCCGAAAGGAGCGGGCCCCAGTACTTCCGGAACTGAAGGTGCTCGTATCGTACCAGGTCAGCATTTTCTGGGTGTGGTCCCGCTAACTGGAAGAAAAGGTAAGCCACAGAAAAGGTGCCGAGTGTGTTACAAAAGGGAATACGCAAGGACACCACTTATCAATGCGACACCTGCCCCGAAAAATCTGGCCTGTGTATGAAGGATTGCTTCAAATTGTACCACACCTCCATGCACTACTAATTTACTTTACAGGAAACAGATTAGTTCCAAAGGGGGCAGATCTAGATAAGTTCCATGGGGTCTAGTTTTCAAAATGATGTCACTTGTGTTTTTTTTTTCTGTTTAGGCACATCAGGGATTCTGCAAATGGAGCATGAAGCCCGCATACCATTCCACAAAAGTCTGCATTCTAAAACGTCACTACTTCCCTTTCGAGCCCCGACGTGTGCCCAAACAGTTTTTTCCCACATATGGGGTACCAGCATACTCAAGACAAATTGGACAACAACATTTGAGGTCTAATTTCTCCTGTTATATTTGGGAAAATAAAAAATTGGGGACTGAAAGATCATTTTTGTGGCCAAAAAATAGGATTTTTTATTTTCATGCCCAGGCATTATAAACTTTAGTAAAACACTTGGGGGTTCAAAGTTCTCACCACACATCTAGATAAGTTCCTTAGGGGTTTAGTTTAAAAAAAATGGGGTCACTTCTGGAAGGTTCTACTGTTTAGGCACATCAGGGGCTCTGCAAACGGAACATGACTGCCGCAGAACATTCCATCAAAGCCTGCATTCCAAAACGTCACTACTTCCCTTCCAAGCCCTGACATGTGCCCAACCAGTAGTTTTCTCCCACACAGTGTACTCAGGACAAATTGGACAACTTTTGGGGTCCAATTTCTCCTGTTACCCTTGGGAAAATAAAAAATTGGGGACTAGAAAATAATTTTTGTGGGGAAAAAAATATACAGTATATATTTTTTCACGCCCGGGCATTATAAACTTTAGTGAAACACTTGGCGGCTCAAAGTTCTCACCACAAATCTAGATAAGTTCCTTAGGGGGTCTAGTTTAAAAAATGGGGTCACTTGTGGGGGTTAACACTGTTAAGACACATCAGGCGCTCGTCAAACGCGACATGGTGTCCAATCGCAATTCCAGCCAATTTTAGGTTGAAAAAAATCAAATGGCGCTCCTTGCCTTCTGAGCCCTGCCGTGTGCCCAAGCAGTGGTTCCCCCCCACATAAAAGGTATCCGTATACTCAGGACATATTGGTCAACAGCTTTCGTGGTCCAATTTCTCCTGTCACCTTTGGGAAAATAAGAAATTGGGGACTAAACGATCATGATTTTTGGAAAAAATATGATTTTTTAATTTCACGCCCGGGCGTTATAAACTTCTGTGAAGTCCTTGGGGGTTCAAAGTGCTCATCACATATCTAGATGAGTTCCTTAGGGGGCCTAGTTTCCAAAATGGGGTCACTTTTGGGGGGTTCCACTGTTTAGGTACATCAGGGGCTCGTCAAACGCGACATGGCATCCGATTGCAATTCCAGCCAATTTTAGGTTGAAAAATCAAACGGCGCTCCTTCCCTTCCGAGCCCTGCTGTGCGCCCAGACAGTGGTTCCCCCCACATATGGGGTATCATTGTCCTCAGGACAAATTGGACAACAACATTTAGGGTCCAATTTCTCCTGTTACCCTTGGGAAAATAAAAAAAATGTTGCTAAAAGATTATTTTTGTGACGAAAAAGTTAAATGTTCATTTTTCCTTCCACGTTGCTTCTGCTCCTGTGAAACACCTGAAGGGTTAATAAACTTCTTGAATGTGGTTTTGATCAGCTTGAGGGGTGCAGTTTTTAGAATGGTATCACTTTTGGGTGTTTTCTGCCATATAGACTCCTAAATGTGACTTCAAATGTGAGGTGGAAAAAATGGTTTTGTAAATTTTGTTGTAAAAATGAGAAATGGCTGTTCAACTTTTAACCCTTATAACTCCCTAACAAAAAAAATTTAGTTTCCAAAATTGTTCTGATGTAAAGTAGACTTGTGGGAAATGTTATTTATTAACTATATTGTGTGACATATTTCTCTGTTTTAAGGGCATAAAATTTCAAAGTTTAAAAATTGCAAAATTTTCCAAATTTTCGCCAAATTTCCATTTTTTACACAAATAAACGCAAGTTATATTGAAATTTTACCACTATCATGAAGTACAATATGTCATGAGAAAACTTTCTCAGAATCGCCAAGATCCGTTGAAGAATTACAGAGTTATAACCTTATAAAGGGACAGTGGTCAGAATTGTAAAAATTGGCCCGGTCATTAATGACAGAAAGGAATAGAGCATCAAAAGACTGTTCCATGCACAACTGAACAGAACGGGATAGCAGAAAGAAAAAACAGAACTTTGAAATGATAAGATGTATGCTAAAAGCCTCCAAACTACCAGATAAGTTCTGGGGTGAAGCAGTAATGGCTGCTAGTTATCAGCAAAACAGACTTTGTTCAAGAAAACTGAAAAAAAAAAAGAACTGTGATAAGGTAAGAAACCAAGTGTGAATCAGTTAAGAGTTTTTCGTTGCAAAGTTTTTGTGTTTATTCCAAAAGAAAAAAATGCTCCAAACTTCAAAACAGAGCCATTGTTGGAATATTTGTTGGATATAGTGACAATTGCAAAGGATACAGAATCCTAGATCCCAAGACAGACAGAATCACAGTGAGTGACAGTGTAAAATTAATTGAAGATCTAAATGATGACATCACTGGAAACAAAAATGAGAGAAACAACAGTGATATAACTGCAGGAACATCTGATAAGAAAGAAGTGGAAATCGATGAAAATAAAAAAAACTGAAAGTCAAGAGATACAGCTCCATACAGACACAGAACCAAGATGCTCAATAAGAGAAAACAAGGGAAGACCACCTCAACATCTTTCATACAAGGCAAGTACAAATTAAATTTATGAATCTACATCTTGGGAGGACATATCTCAACTTTCAGAAAAAGAGGCCAACAAATGAATAAAGGCTGCAGAAACAGAAATAAAATCCATGCATGATTCAAAGACATGGACACTGACAGAACTACCAAAAGAAAAACAGGCTATAGGATGATTATAAAGTAAAATACCAAGCAGACGGCACAGCTGATCGATACAGAGCTAAAGGCTATTCTCAGAAATAGGGAGAAGACTATGATGAGACATTTGCTCCAGTTGTCAACCACACAACAATCAGAACTTTGTTTGCAGTTGCAGTAACAAAACAAATGCAGTTGAAACATCTGGATGTAAAGGCAGCATTTCTGAATGGAGACTTAGCAGAAGACATTTACATGGAACATGTAAAGCGCCATGAAATAAATGGTGCTATAATAATAAATAATAATAATGATAATAACAACCCCCAGGATTCAAGGATAAAAGGAAACCAAGGATGGTTTGTAAGCTACCGAAAAGTATATATGGTTTAACCCCTTTCTGCCATTGGATGTACTATTCCGTCCATGTGGGGTGGGCCTTAATTCCCATGGATGGAATAGTACGTCCATTGCGATCGGCCTATCGCAGCTGGCATCCGGCGCTATGTGCCAGGAGCGGTCACGGACCGCCCCCGGCACATTAACCCCCGGCACACCGCGATCAAAGATGATCGCGGTGTACCGGCGGTACAGGGAAGCATCGCGCATGGCTGCGGCATCCGGGTCCTGCAGGGAGGGAGGTGGCTTACCAAGTGCCTGCTCAGAGCAGGCGCTTGGTAAGCCTGCAGCGCTGTAAGTCAGATCGGTGATCTGACAGTGCTGTACAAACTGTCAGATCACCGATCTGTGATGTCCCCCCTGGGACAAAGTTAAAAAGTTTAAAAAAAAAAAAATTCCACACGTGTAAAAAAAAAAAAAAATCCTAAATAATGAAAATATATACAGTGGGGCAAAAAAGTATTTAGTCAGTCAGCAATAGTGCAAGTTCCACCACTTAAAAAGATGAGAGGCGTCTGTAATTTACATCATAGGTAGACTTCAACTATGGGAGACAAACTGAGAAAAAAAAATCCAGAAAATCACATTGTCTGTTTTTTTAACATTTTATTTGCATATTATGGTGGAAAATAAGTATTTGGTCAGAAACAAAATTTCATCTCAATACTTTGTAATATATCCTTTGTTGGCAATGACAGAGGTCAAACGTTTTCTGTAAGTCTTCACAAGGTTGCCACACACTGTTGTTGGTATGTTGGCCCATTCCTCCATGCAGATCTCCTCTAGAGCAGTGATGTTTTTGGCTTTTCGCTTGGCAACACGGACTTTCAACTCCCTCCAAAGGTTTTCTATAGGGTTGAGATCTGGAGACTGGCTAGGCCACCTCAGGATCTTGAAATGCTTCTTACGAAGCCACTCCTTCGTTGCCCTGGTGGTGTGCTTTGGATCATTGTCATGTTGAAAGACCCAGCCACGTTTCATCTTCAATGCCCTTGCTGATGGAAGGAGGTTTGCACTCAAAATCTCACGATACATGGCCCCATTCATTCTTTCATGTACCCGGATCAGTCGTCCTGGCCCCTTTGCAGAGAAACAGCCCCAAAGCATGATGTTTCCACCACCATGCTTTACAGTAGGTATGGTGTTTGATGGATGCAACTCAGTATTCTTTTTCCTCCAAACACGACAAGTTGTGTTTCTACCAAACAGTTCCAGTTTGGTTTCATCAGACCATAGGACATTCTCCCAAAACTCCTCTGGATCATCCAAATGCTCTCTAGCAAACTTCAGACGGGCCCGGACATGTACTGGCTTAAGCAGTGGGACACGTCTGACACTGCAGGATCTGAGTCCATGGTGGCGTATTGTGTTACTTATGGTAGGCCTTGTTACATTGGTCCCAGCTCTCTGCAGTTCATTCACTAGGTTCCCCCGCGTGGTTCTGGGATTTTTGCTCACCGTTCTTGTGATAATTCTGACCCCACGGGGTGGGATTTTGCGTGGAGCCCCAGATCGAGGGAGATTATCAGTGGTCTTGTATGTCTTCCATTTTCTAATTATTGCTCCCACTGTTGATTTCTTCACTCCAAGCTGGTTGGCTATTGCAGATTCAGTCTTCCCAGGGCTACAATTTTGTTTCTGGTGTCCTTTGACAGCTCTTTGGTCTTCACCATAGTGGAGTTTGGAGTCAGACTGTTTGAGGGTGTGCACAGGTGTCTTTTTATACTGATAACAAGTTTAAACAGGTGCCATTACTACAGGTAATGAGTGGAGGAAAGAGGAGACTCTTAAAGACAGTTACAGGTCTGTGAGAGCCAGAAATCTTGATTGTTTGTTTCTGACCAAATACTTATTTTCCACCATAATATGCAAAAAAAATGATAAAAAAAACAGACAATGTGATTTTCTGGATTTTTTTTCTCAGTTTGTCTCCCATAGTTGAGGTCTACCTATGATGTAAATTACAGACGCCTCTCATCTTTTTAAGTGGTGGAACTTGCACTATTGCTGACTGACTAAATACTTTTTTGCCCCACTGTATATATACTATTCCCATAAATACATTTCTTTATCTAAATTAAAAAACAAACAATAAAAGTACACATATTTAGTATCGCCGCGTCCGTAACGACCCAACCTATAAAACTGTCCCACTAGTTAACCCCTTCAGTAAACACCGTAAGAAAAAAAATGAGGCAAAAAACAACGCTTTATTATCATACCGCCAAACAAAAAGTGGAATAACACGCAATCAAAAAGACAGATATAAATAACCGCTGAAAGTGTCATCTTGTTCCGCAAAAAACGAGCCATGACACAGCATCATCAGCAAAAAAATAAAAAAGTTATAGTCCTCAGAATAAAGCGATGCAAAAATAATTATTTTTTCTCTAAAATAGTTTTTATCGTATAAAAGCGCCAAAACATAAAAAAATGATATAACTGAGGTATCGCGGTAATCGTACTGACCCGAAGAATAAAACTGCTTTATCAATTTTACCAAACGCGGAACGGTATAAACGCCTCCCCCAAAAGAAATTCATGAATAGCTGGTTTTTGGTCATTCTACCTCACAAAAATCAGAATAAAAAGCGATAAAAAAATGTCACATGCCCGAAAATGCTACCATTAAAAACGTGAACTCATCCCGCAAAAAACAAGACCTCACATGACTCTGTGAACCAAAATATGGAAAAATTATAGCTCTCAAAATGTGGTAATGCAAAAAATATTTTTTGCAATAAAAAGCGTCTTTTAGTGTGTGACGGCTGACAATCATAAAAATCCGCTAGAAAACCCGCTATAAAACTAAATCAAACCCCCCTTCATCACCCCCTTAGTTAGGGAAAAATTAAAAAATTTAAAAAATGTATTTATTTCCATTTTCCCATTAGGGTTAGAGCTAGGGTTAGTGTTGTGAATTCCGCTCTTGAGCTCCCTCCGGTGGTTGTAAGTGCCACTTTTGTGAGTTCTGCTCTTGGGCTCCCTCTTGTGGTTTCAAGTGGTATGGCTGCTCCTTGGAGTTAGCTGTCATCAGCTGCCTCCACTTATCTTATCTTCTGCTCGGCTATTTAGGTCTGGCTGTTCCTTCAGCTAGTGCCACTTGTAAATGGTTTCTGGTTGGATTCACATCTCTTTCGATTTCCCTGTTTTCCTGACCAGTTCAGCAAAGCTAAGTTCTTACTTGCTCTGTTCTGTTCACAGATTGTGGACTTATCCGTTCAGTGCTTTCTATGTTTGTCCAGCTTATCAGTATGAATTAATTCTGTCTTGCTGGAAGCTCTGGGATGCAGATTTACCCTCCACACCTTTAGTCAGGTGTGGAGATTTTTAGTAAACTCTGCGTGGATTTTTGTAGTGTTTTATACTGACCGCACAGTATTCCATCCTGTCCTATCTATCAAGCTAGACTGGCCTCCTGTGCTCATCCTGGTTTCAGTCTGTGTATGTCTTTTCCCTCTCCACTCACAGTCATTATTTGTGGGGGGCTAATCTATCCTTTGGGGATTTTCTCTGAGGCAAGATAGTTTTCCTGCTTCTGTCTTTAGGGGTAGTTAGCTCTTAGGCTGTGACGAGATGCATAGGGAGAGTTAGGAACATTCCACGGCTGCTTCTAGTGTTGTGTTGAGCTTAGGGACTGCGGTCAGTACAGTTACCACTTCCTTCAGAGCTCGTTCCATGTTGCTCCTAGACCACCGCATCATAACAGGTTAGGGTTAGGGCTAGGGTTAGGGTTGGGGCTAGGGTTAGGGCTAGGGTTAGGACTAGGGTTAGGGTTACGGTTGTGGCTAGGGTTAAGGCTACAGTTAGGGTTGGGGCTAAAGTTAGGGTTAGGGTTGGGGCTAAAGTTAGGGTTAGGGTTTGGATTACATTTAGGGTTGGGAATAGGGTTGGAATTAGGGTTAGGGGTGTGTCTGGGTTAGAGGTGTGGTTAGGGTTACCGTTGAGATTAGGGTTAGGGGTGTGTTTGGATTAGGGTTTCAGTTATAATTGGGGGGTTTCCACTGTTTAGGCACATCAGCGGCTCTCCAAATGCGACATGGCGTTCGATCTCAATTCTAGCCAATTCTGCATTGAAAAAGTAAAACAGTGCTCCTTCCCTTCCGAGCTCTCCCGTGTGCCCAAACAGGGGTTTACCCCAACATATGGGGTATCAGCGTACTCAGGACAAATTGGACAACAACTTTTGGGGTCCAATTTCTTCTGTTACCCTTGGGAAAATACAAAACTGGGGGCTAAAAAATAATTTTTGTGGGAAAAAAAAAGGATTTTTTATTTTCAAGGCTCTGCGTTATAAATTGTAGTGAAACACTTGGGGGTTCAAAGTTCTCACAACATATCTAGATAAGTTCCTTGTGGGGTCTAGTTTCCAATATGGGGTCACTTGTGGGGGGTTTCTACTGTTTAGGTACATTAGGGGCTCTGCAAACGCAATGTGATGCCTGCAGACCATTCCATCTAAGTCTGCATTCCAAATGGCGCTCCTTCCCTTCCGAGCCCTTCCATGCGCCCAAACGGTGGTTCCCCCCCACATATGTGGTATCAGCGTACTCAGGACAAATTGGACAACAACTTTTGGGGTCCAATTTCTCCTGTTACCCTTGGGAAAATACAAAACTAGGGGCTAAAAAATAATTTTGGGGGGGATTTTTTTTTTTTTTCATGGCTCTGCGTTATAAACTGTAGTGAAACACTTGGGGGTTCAAAGTTCTCACAACACATCTAGATAAGTCCATGGGGGGTCTAGTTTCCAATATGGGGTCACTTGTGGGGGGTTTCTTCTGTTTAGGTACATATGGGGCTCTGCAAACGCAATGTAACGCCTGCAGACCAATCCATCCAAGTCTGCATTCCAAATGATGCTCCTTCCCTTCCGAGCTCTGCCATGCGCTCAAACGGTGGTTCCCCCCCACATATCAGGTATCAGCGTACTCAGGACAAATTGCACAAAAATATTTAGGGTCCAATTTCTCCTGTTACCCCAAAACTGGGGGCTAAAAAATAATTTTTGCGGAAAAATAAATTTTTTATTTGCGCGGCTCTGCGTTATAAACTGTAGTGAAACACTTTGGGGTTCAAAGATCTCACATCACATCTAGATGAGTTCCTTAGGGGGGTCTACTTTCCAAAATGGTGTCACTTGTGGGGGGTTTCTACTGTTTAGGTACATTAGGGGCTCTGCAAACGCAATGTGACGCCTGCAGACTATTCCATCTAAGTCTGCATTCCAAATGGCGCTCCTTCCCTTCCGAGCCCTCCCATGCGCCCAAACGGTGGTTCCCCCCCACATATGGGGTATCAGCGCACTTAGGACAAATTGGCCAACAACTAAAACTGGAGGCTAAAAATAATTTTTGTGAAAAAAAAAGATTTATTATTTTTACGGTTCTGCATTATAAACTTCTGTGAAGTCAAAGTGCTCACCAAACCTCTAGATAAGTTCCTTAGGGGGTCTACTTTCCAAAATGGTGTCACTTGTGGGGGGTTTCAATGTTTAGGCACATCAGTGGCTCTCCAAACGCAACATGGCATCCCATCTCAATTCCTGTCAATTTTGCATTGAAAAGTCAAACGGCGCTCCTTCCCTTCCGAGCTCTCTCATGCACCCAAACAGTGGTTTACTCCCACATATGGGGTTTCAGCGTACTCAGGACAAATTGTACAACAACTTTTGGGGTCCAATTTCTTCTCTTACCCTTGGAAAAATAAAAAATTGGGGGTGAAAAGATAATTTTTGTGAAAAAAAATGGATTTTTTATTTTTACGGTTCTGCATTATAAACTTCTATGAAGCACTTGGTGGGTCAAAGTGCTCACCACACCTCTAGATATGTTCCTTAGGGGGTCTACTTTCCAAAATGGTGTCACTTGTGGGGGGTTTCAATGTTTAGGCACATCAGTGGCTCTCCAAACACAACATGGCGTCCCTTCTCGATTCCTGTCAATTTTGCATTGAAAAGTCAAATGGAGCTCCTTCGCCATGTGCAGGCGTGTACTATGGAGGACAGAGAATGAACTTCAATCCAATATTGCAGCCAGCATGCAGCCAGCGGGTAAGGAAAGGGTGAATCAAACACCCGAAAACTCCGCCCATATGACCCAAAACCAGTCCCGCCAAATTCAGGTGACAGAGTCCCTTTAAATATCCGGATAACCTCAACCATATTAATTATATTCACAGTACATATGCGATTATGCTGCAGCGCAGGTGCCGCGGCTGGAGCCTGCCTGCAGAAGGGTTTTTTTTTCAATATGTATCTTAACATATACTAACCTTGTAATGTCTTCACATCCTGTTCCGTTCAGATATGTCCGGATCCCACAATTCCAAGCGGCGGAAGTTCGCCGACCGCCATATTGGGACACCCAAGTGATGGGTGTCTCAATATGGAAACTGATGATACCAGCCTTTTGTGCAGTACCACCAGTGAGACACCGTCGCACCACACACACACACACACACACAAACACTGTATACGCCATACGTACCTCACACACAAACACACACTGTATATGCCGTACGCACCACACACACACACACACACTATATACACCGTACGCAGCCTCTTGCGCGGTGCCACAGCGGAAAACCGTCAGGAATATGCCACCGCTGGGATCAGCCGAATGATTCACTGACCGCTGCCATCTTTGTATAGGAGGCGCAGTGCAGGCGCACTGCAGACGCAGTGAATCATTCTGATCCCGGCAGCAGATTCGCAACGTGTTTACAGGCAGAGGAAGCCGGTCACATTAAAGGGGTTTTCCCACGAACGATTTTAAAAAGATGTCTGTGTCTGACCATGTATGGAGCATACCACATCTCCTGGGCAGGGGAGGAAGCAAAAGACAATACTAACATTTCAGCAGGAGATCACAGAGGATTCATTTTGTCAGGTAAAATATTTCACTGACTATTTTAAACAATATTTTACCTTACAAAATGTATCCTCTGCGATCTCCTGCTGTAATGTCAGTATTGTCTTTTGCTTCCTCCCCTACCCAGGAGCTGTGGTATGTTCTGTACACGGTCAGACACAGACAATTTTTAAAATGAACTTTCGCTTGTGTGAAAACCCCTTTAAAAAGCAAATATCAACGCCATCATGGCTCCTCCTAAAAAGTATGCCAATGACAATGAAAGGAAAGCAGCAAAGGCACAACGTCGAAAACAACAACGGGAAAATGAGAGTCTTGAAGAGAAACAGCACCGCTGGGACAAAAATAATGTATATAGCGCATGGGGCAGACAGGTCAAAGAAGAGAGCACAGATGGGAGAAGTCAGCACATGGGAAAAGAGAGAGTGGATAGGTGGGTGAGTACATGGGGGGAGAGATTCTCAACGCTGCAAAGCCTGCCCTCATCGTGACATTACCACCCTCCCAATACGATAGCATCGGGCTTCCATCTTGTATATAATATTCATTATGTTAACTAGGGGGCAGGTCACTGAGGGATCAGTGACCTATCATCAGTCTACACACCAGTAACCTACTGGTAGTATTTTTTTAGGGCTGAGGCAGTGCTCCTACTGTTTCTCCTCAAACTTATGTGCATATTCTAGTCCTTTGGTAGTGTTGATATCCTACTATTGCAATCTTTGGCTCTTTTCATGTAAAGGGCCCATATCCTGCCATCTGCTCCATGCTTTTAAGACTGTGATGTGAGTCACATGAAACCTACTTGTGACAGGTAAGTATGGAGGAGCCATCCTGGAGGAGCTGGACTACCTGTGCAGCCAATGTTATCTAGGTGTTGCAGGGTAAATTAATTTTAAAGTGAACCTGTTAGTTGATGCATGTTGCAGCATGTATCAGGCACTTGTGTTATCTCAGTCAGGTATGTTTGACTGTGAAATGCTGCAGCGTTTCTAGAGAAAAACATACTTTAAAAACTGTCGGCTTTTCCCTACCTTCTCACGTGTCAATCCAGGGCAGCGGGCGGGGAGAAGCAGCCAGGGAACCACCTGTCTGCCTAGTCTACAGTGTGGTCTCTCTCCCTGTTGGCTATAAAGTATGTTTTTCTATAGAAACCGTGCAGCATTTCAGAGTCAGACATACCAATGTAAGATAAGATAACGTAATATAGTGCCTGATACATGCAGCCATGGATTGGACAGTATGTATGGGCTGACTGGTTCCCTTTAACCAGAACTTGTATATTTTGAATTTGGTGCATATACATATTTATATACATAGATAGATATAGATATATGTTTAAATATACCCATACATATGGCTTATGCAATTCATTTTCAAAGGAATGTCACTGAAAAATGCATGAAGAGACAAAAACTATTTATTTTTAGAAAATACATAGAATTTGCTCAGATAATGCAGTCATCATTTAGAAAACAAAAAGAAAATTGCAGTTAGGCTAACAGGACATTTGCCAAGCACAAAAGAAGTAGTATATTGGCATCATCATCTTGCTTTCTCTGAAAATCTGGTCACCTCTTGGTTTCAAATTAAGTCTGCTGAAAGGAAAATGGAAGAAACATTGAAATGATTATACCGCTCTGCTACACATAGGTATATTACATGCAGGAGAATAAGGGTACTTGCATGTGCTGCGGATTTGTAGGGTTTTCCTATACAGTAACTTACCACGACTAGTAATGATGAGCGAATAGCATTGTGCTCAGGTGATCTCCGAATATTTTGTAGTGCTCGGACATTTAGTTTTCATCGCCTCAGCTGCATGATTTATGGCTGCTAGACAGGCTGAATACATGTGAGGAATGCCTGTTTGTTAGGGAATTCCCACATGTATTCAGGCTGTCCAGCAGCAGTAAATCATGCAGCTGATGTGACGAAAACTAAATCTTCGAGCACTAACAAATACTCCAACAACTTTCACTTAATTTGTATGATCAGTTTAAAGCATTTTATCCAATCTAAGAAATACTGGGCCCCCATATCAAGAACATTTGTGTTTTGGCCAGCATGGTAGCCTATAATTTGATTATCTAATTAGTTTGTCCTACTCACCTATAGATGAATCTTTCTTCTGAAAGCCGGCGTCAGCTGTAAAGAAAAGTATAGATCAATTAATTTATTTTATTATAATTATTGATTTTTTGGACTTTATGAAGACAATCAGTTTTATAAATATAACTCCAGCTGTTATCACAAAGTTCTGTGTGGGTAAGAGATGGTATATGGTCATACACGTCCCCTGTAGCAGCTATTACAAGGGAATTTAGTATTATATGATTGATAACCGTTCAAATGAATGACTACCGTATAACTAACTAGGTCTGGTCATTGAGCCAACAGCCCAGATTTTGTTAAGTTTCATTTAGTGTTATTTCTCCTGCCTTATATGATTGACACCACACTGCAGTCAATGGGTAAATTGTTCTGACCATCATACGGGTGGACCCAGCTTAGCTTTTCGGTCTTCTGTTCATTACAGGAACCAAAACACCAGTGTAAACATAGCCTTAAACAAAGTTTTTTTCTGGGTCATAAAAAACACCCAATGAAAAAGCCCCTTTAATATATCCTATGTTATAGGACAACCCCTTTAAAACACAAGCAAACTTTAATAAGCATTAAGGGGGAATTAACATAGTAACATAGTTATTGAGGTTGAAGGAATACTTTAAGTCCATCTTTTTCAAACGATAGCCTAATCTAACATGCCCTAACATGTTGATCCAGAGGAAGGCAAAAAAAACCCATGTGGCAAATAGTAAGCTCCACTTTGGGGAAAAAAAATTCCTTCCCGACTCCACATACGGCAATCAGACTAGTTCCCTGGATCAACGCCCTATCAAGGAATCTAGTGTATATACCCTGCAACATTATACTTTTCAAGAAAGGTATCCAGTCCCCTCTTAAATTTAAGTAATGAATCACTCATTACAGCATCATACGGCAGAGAGTTCCATAGTCTCACTGCTCTTACAGTAAAGAATCCGCGTCTGTTATTATGCTTAAACCTTCTTTCCTCCAGACGTAGAGGATGCCCCCTTGTCCCTGTCTCAGGTCTATGATTAAAAAGATCATCAGAAAGGTCTTTGTACTGTCCCCTCATATATTTATACATTAAAATAAGATCACCCCTTAGTCTTTGTTTTTCCAAACTAAATAGCCCCAAGTGTAATAACCTATCTTGGTATTGCAGACCCCCCAGTCCTCTAATAACCTTGGTCGCTCTTCTCTGCACCCTCTCTAGTTCAGCTATGTCTTTCTTATACACCGGAGACCAGAACTGTGCACAGTATTCTAAGTGTGGTCGAACTAGTGACTTGTATAGAGGTAACATTATGTTCTCCTCATGAGCATCTATGCCTTTTTTAATGCATCCCATTATTTTATTTGACTTTGTAGCAGCTGCCTGACACTGGCCACTGAACATGAGTGTGTCATCCACCCATACACCCAGGTCTTTTTCATTGACGGTTTTGCCCAGAGTTTTAGAATTAAGCGCATAGTTATACATCTTGTTACTTCTACCCAAGTGCATGACCTTACATTTATCCCCATTAAAGCTCATTTGCCATTTATCAGCCCAAGCTTCTAGTTTACATAAGTCATCCTGTAATATAAAATTGTCCTCCTCTGTATTGATTACCCTGCAGAGCTTAGTGTCATCTGCAAATATTGAAATTCTGCTCTGAAAGAAGAGGGCCCAATACTGACCCCTCTGATACCCCACTGCTAACCGCGACCCAGTCCGAGTGTGCTCCATTAATAACTACCCTTTGTTTCCCATCCCTGAGCCAGCTCTTAACCCACTTACACATATTTTCCCCTATCCCCATTATTCTCATTTTATGTATCAACCTTTTGTGTGGCAAAAGCTTTTGAAAAGTCCATAAACACTACGTCCACTGGGTTCCCTTGGTCCAGTCCAGAACTTACCTCTTCATAGAAGCTTAAGGGTAACTTAATTGTATGTATAAGAAAGGGATCACCCAGGCAGACTCAGGTGGATTCATGAAATAATCTTTGGTTGAATTTGATAGATGAGTGTCTATTTTTTTAACCTATGCAACTATATTGAGATGTCTAGAGAGCAATATATGTGTATTATGTTACATACTGAGAAACTATTGCAAACAATGCTTACATGAGTAAGTGAAAGTTCCTCCTGTTAAGACTTCTACATCAGGAAATCTATAGGAATGAAAGAGATAATTATATATGTGGATCATTTAATTCTAGGCATTATTAAAGATGCATAGTACTGAACCTGTAACCAGACGGTAATGGCAACATGCATCTCACACCCACCTAACAGCTATTGCTTTCTGCAGAAACAATGGCAGTTACAACTTCATGTGCATGGCTCTGTGTGGGGTCCATGTAGCACAGATCCTCAATAAATTGCCCTAGGATTAATATATGCCCATACAGTACTTCTGACTTTCTACAGATCATTCTCCCAAATTCTGTGAGGAAAAAGCATGCGTCCAGCACAAGTACTGTATTATAAAGTCATGCAGAGCACTCTGAGACCAGCTTAGTACATACAACTTTGCTGTGTAAGTGAAACCTAAAGGTAGATGCCATGTTTGATTTTAGCACAGTAATAAATTCTAACAGCTCATTGCTTTTGAAGTCATTCTGCCCATCTACAGTACGAGCAATACGTCTGACTAGACAATAATGTTTGAAAAATTGAATAATTCGGGAATGTGAATAAAACGTCTTTTTCATGCAGATTCCGCCTGCAACCCTTTTGAAAAAGTGCTAAGAAATGCCAAAAAGAATGAAGATGTACACAGCAATGTCAGAACGACTTAGCACTGTGCACACATTGCAGATTTGATGCATTTTTGCCACGCAGATTTGCTAGCACCTGAAGCAATCCTGATGCCTTCAAAGTGAATGAGAGACCCGAAGAGTCATGCACACGTGGCTTATTTGTGACTTGCAGACTTGGTACAGAGAATAATCTGCAGCATGTCACTTCTCTGTGCCTTGTTGCCCTGCGTTTTTTACCACTGACTTCACTCAAATCAGGCAAAAACGCATGTTTTTTGCAGCTGGGTTTTTCCTGCCAAGAGATGAAGAAATGTTGCAGAAACTTCTGCATCCATTTACTCACTGTGTGCACATAGCCTTACTGAGCATATGTTCTGTCCTATGTAACTTTTCCTCCTACTTTTGGTTTCTGCAAGATGACTACTGTGGTATTGTAAGTTTATCTTCACCAGAAAACAGACTGAAATACTATAACTTGTGGATCACTGAAATGTCACAGCTTGAAAGATCATTCTTATCTCTGTGCTTTTATTCACTCCCTGCAGAAAGCCTTCAATAGCATGGAATCTGCATTTCTTCAGCCAGCCACACTCTGGTGGTTAAGTGCCGTTTATCTTGGTGACAAACCAAACTCAATTCTAAATCAATTGGTGTGAATATTACGGATTGTATAAAATAGACAGTAAAGCTGAATAGTGTATAGTTTGCTGCTTCATATGTTAGTGTCAGATGTATATTCGTAGGATAATTCTAATAAAAATAGCAACACAACAGTAAACTTACTTGATGTCTTCACCCTCCAACAGCTTCTTGTAGGTGGAGATTTCTACGTCTAATGCTTGTTTGATGTCCAACAATTCCTGGTAGTTGACAATTATCTTGTGAAGTTCCACCTTTGCCAATTCAATTGCTGATTCGTAGCTGGATATCTGTGCCTGGAACTCCGCCACTCCCACACTGGATCTTGCAACTACTTCCGCCAGACTGCTTTCAAGTGTGTAATTCTAATTACATAGTAAAATAGTGTGTTACATCCATTGATTTACCACATTTGAGGAAGATCTCCAATTTCTCCTGTTGAATATCTGTGATGTTTCATAGCATTTCTATTACAAAACTCATTGTTGCTTTAAAAGGAATCTGTTAGTAGGATCAACCGTCCTAAGCTGTCTATAGTGGGGCATGTAAGTCATAGGAAGCTGAATAAAATGCTACTTTGATATCTGCGATCTTATACCTTATTCCAGAGAAATCCATGATTTTCTTATAAGTAAATGAGCTATTTAGGACTGTGGCCTGAATACTGATCTGCATGAGAATCTGCCACCATAGCAGAAGTTATCAGTGTGATATGTGATGGCCACTCTCTGATCTCACTGCAGAGCTGTGTGTGGTTATAACTGACACATATACAGGTTCCTCTCAGATTCAGCTTTCATCTCACATGAAGTCAGTATTGCATGTTTTTATGCAGATCAGTATCCGGCCCATAACCTAGAAGAGGTCATTTACATAAAATAAAAACATGGATTTCTCTGACATTAGAAATCGGATCTCAAATATCAAGGTATCATTTTATTACCCATATAGACTGTTTAGGAGGGTGGATCCTACTGACAGATTAAAAGTCAACTTTTGTATTAAGTGCACATATCACTGACAAATTTGTCCTGTTCATATACCCATTATTAATGGGAATCTGTGATCATTATTTACCAATGATGCCTGTATTAGTTCTACAGTAAATGCTAAATGTGTGTGCTTAAAAACTAAGTGTATTTGTCCCTGCTCTCCCTACAGTCACCGGACCAGTCAGAATGTGATTCAATGACATTGTGCTGGGGAAGCATGCCCATTGCCATGTAACTGACATCACTGTGTGAGCAGGGAGGCTGAGAATAGGGAAGGCTTCTTCTCCATCTCCTTGCACATACATGGATGTCAGTCACACTGCTATGGGCATACTTTACCTGCACAGGGAGGGAGAGCAGGGACTATTAAACTTGGCACTTATATTTAGTGTGAAAGGCTAATACAGGCATCATTACATAGGGTAAGAGGATGCTGCTAAATCTCTTATTACATTCTAATAGTAAATGTCAATGGCAGGTTCCATTTAAGTTCCTGGAGAAGCTATGAGAATAATGCTTCCTCCTCGGTGCATTGAGGGAGTCTGAAGGCACATTGGTAATCTGTTCGGGTAAAGTCACTTGTAGCCACATCTGCTACACGCGGCCATCACCATAACATGCAGAAATCATGCTAGCAGCAGCCAAACTAGAGTAAGTTTACAGTAACTGCACATTATATCGGGAGTTCAGTACATATATTTAATAACTATGTCAGTTGTCTAATTGGCTTTGACTAGAGATGCTCGGAAATCAGGCTAGCTGCTTAGACAATGGCAGACAAAAATAATACAATTATTTATATCTTGTGGACTTAAGAAACAAAGTTAACATTATTTTGAAGGAAGATTAAAAAAACTCTACAATATGTAACATGAAAACGTGGACTCGTGACACATTACCAGCGCTAGAAGAGACTGTAGTTCTGCATTTAGTGTCTGTAATTCTTTCTTTGAGCTGGTAATTTCTGTTTTCACTGAGGCTACAACTTCTGATGTTTTTGCTGTTTCACTGTTTATTTCTTCAATCTGTGGATATAAAAGTATCACATAAAGGTGTTTATCAACTATTGAATCTTGTATTATATTACAGGTACTGTAACCACAATCCACTGATACATCTAAAAGAAAAGTCATTGCATTATTTTTAATTTACAAAATATTTTTTTCACATTGTCATTA
Organism: Ranitomeya imitator; assembly: GCF_032444005.1. Taxonomy (NCBI): domain Eukaryota; kingdom Metazoa; phylum Chordata; class Amphibia; order Anura; family Dendrobatidae; genus Ranitomeya; species Ranitomeya imitator. The sequence goes on along the minus strand of NC_091287.1, from coordinate 180,387,159 downwards.
CTCATATCATATTGAGTATCATAATTAATGTAAAATGTTGAAATATATCAATTAAATGTATTTGGTGCCAGTGAGTAACACCATGTTATCCTTATAATAAGGTATAAAAAGACAAGCCTCCTGAGGAAGCGAATTACAGCGAAACGTACGTCGGGGCTACAAACCCGGCGGGCACCATTCCCACATGGGTAATAATAAATAATAATAATCTTTATTTATATAGCGCCAACATATTCCTCAGCGCTTTACAGTTTAGCAGTTTCAAACACAACAGTCATAGGTAACAACGTTAACAATACAGTAATAAAGCAAAATAAGACAACCCTGCTCGTGAGAGCTTACAATCTACAATGAGGTGGGGGAGATACAAAGTACAGGTGTGTATTTACAATGATGTATTTACAATGATGGTCCAGCCATCTTCATGGAGTGGGGGGTAGATGGAGATACTGAATGGGCTACACACACACACAAACATAAAATGAGTTTGATTAGGGAACGTGATAGGCTGCTCTGAACAAATGAGTTTTGAGCGAGCGCCTAAAACTATGCAAGTTGTGGATGCTCCTAATATCTTGGGGTAGAGCATTCCAGAGGATTGGCGCAGCATGGGAGAAGTCTTGTAGTCGGGAGTGGGAGGTACGGATTAGTGCAGAGGTTAGTCGAAAGTCGTTTGCAGAGCGCAGTGGTCGGCTAGGCCGATAGACAGAAATGAGGGAGGAGATGTAAGGGGGTGCCGCACTGTGGAGAGCTTTGTGGGTGAGAACAAGTACTTTGAATTGTATCCTATAATGAATGGGCAGCCAGTGTAATGACTGGCAAAGAGCAGACACGTCCGAGTAACGATTAGCCAGATGGACAACCCTGGCTGCCGCATTAAGGATAGACTGGAGAGGGGAAAGTCGCGTGAGAGGGAGGCCAATTAATAGAGCGTTACAGTAGTCCAGACGGGAGAAGATTAGGGCTACAGTGAGAGTTTTTGTTGTCTCCATGGTGAGAAATGGGCGGATTCTAGAGATGTTCTTTAGGTGTAAGCGGCACGAGCGGGCAAGAGATTGTATGTGGGAGGTGAAGGAGAGATCAGAGTCAAACATAACACCCAGACAGCGTGCCTGCTGCCGGGGTGTTATTATGGTGCCACCCACGGAGAGGGAAATGTCAGATTTAGGGAGGTTAGTAGAAGGCGGGAGCAGAAGAAGTTCAGTTTTGGAGAGGTTGAGTTTCAGATAGAGAGCGGACATGATGTCAGAGACTGCGGACAGACAGTCAGTGGCGTTCTGTAGTACAGCAGGAGTAAGGTCAGGGGATGACGTGTATAGTTGTGTGTCATCAGCGTAAAGATGGTACTGAAAGCCAAATCTGCTGATGGTCTGTCCAATTGGGGCCCGTGTAGAGGGAGAAGAGAAGGGGGCCAAGGACTGAGCCCTGAGGTACCCCGACAGTGAGAGGAAGAGGAGATGAAGTGGAGCCAGAGAACAGAACACTGAAGGAGCGGTCAGAAAGATAGGAGGAGAACCAGGAGAGAGCAGTGTCCTTAATGCCTAGTGACTGGAGCCTAGAGAGTAAGAGAGGGTGGTCAACAGTGTCGAAAGCTGCAGAAAGATCGAGAAGAATGAGCAGAGAGTGGTCACCATTACGTTTTGCTGTCAGAAGGTCATTGGTCACCTTGATGAGTGCAGTTTCTGTCGAATGTAGGGGGCGGAAACCAGACTGTGAAGGGTCTAGGAGGGAATGAGTGGAGAGGTAACGGGTAAGGCGGGAGTAGACTAGGCGCTCCAGGAGTTTTGAGCTGAAGGGGAGATTGGATAAGATTGGGTAAGCACCTCATGTAGTATAGATCCTGAGCACTTGGCACTTTATTTTGTGGTGGTATTACATGGGTTTCCTGGCAGTTTGTTATACTTTCTTACTTATCTGTGGTAACGCTGGGTTCTCCTGTGCTCTGCTTAGTGGACACTTGTCTATATGGTGTGTGTCAGATTTTCATAGTGAGGGCTGACTCTTTTGATCTATACTTTCATTGGGTTGCTAAAATTGATCTATGGTACCGCTATGTTTGTTTATTTTGTCATCACCAATTTTTTACCATCTTACTGTGTTTTTATGATGTTTTGTATTTCTCAATAAAAATTATATATATTTTTCACTATATTATGTACAGTGTTAAATATTCTGTGGGGCGTCATACTCCGGTGTTTATTATAGGTTCAATTGTTATTGGGAGTTGTCCTGCGGTCCAGAAATTATTTGGACATCTTTCCATTATTGGATATTAGCTGATGTCTTTGATATGTCGGTTTCTGTTAAAATATCCTTATAATAAGGTATAAAAAGACTTATTTTGAACCATGAAATATGCTTTTAGATGTTTCTTGTATGTTACCTTGGCTCTGAAGTATGTCTCTGCATCTTCTTTGTGTTGCACGACGGATTTCTCATAATCTGCCCTTAGTTTATTCAAAGCGCTTGTGAGATCAAAAGACTTGACTGCATCAACTTCAATTAGTGAAACGGATGTATCGGCTGCAGCTCCCAGTTTGCTCTGTAGGATTGACAGTTCCTGAACAAGAAAGGACAACTTATTATCACCACTTAACAGGCACACAAATCTGCCAACCTTCCTGCCATGTGTTTGCTTGCCTCTAACATGACAATATCAAGCCTAGAGTTGAAACCATGCTGGATGCTTCTCAAGTGCATACTGTTTCATAACATTTAATATGTCGACTATTATTTTAACTTAGATCATGATTGTTGTTTTTCCTTTATAATATGTTGGTGCTATGTAAATAACATACAATAATTATCAGATGATCATGGCAGGGTTGCTGCCAATCTACCAAGATCTTTTGGTATTGTAGGTCCTTGGCAGATCTCATAGAAGTGTGAATAGCCCTGATTGAGCTGGTTTATCATATTAAAATATTAACTCTCCCTTTACATACCAATAATGTATTATATATTGTGATATTATATATTATATGTTTTTATTAGATTTCCTAAATTGTCAGAACATTAGCTCAGTGTAAATATTGAAAGCTTTAGAAATCAAAACCCAGCAACACGCAGTCTCACCTCTTCATGTGCCTTCTTCAAAAATTCTAAGTCATCAAGTGCCGCTGAGAATCGTTGTTCCAGTACAGAGCGCAGTTCGGTAGCAGCCTCGATGTCCTGTCGTTTGTAAGTCAAATCAATAAATAAGCATTTAAAGTCGTATCACAATTGTTTAATGAGTAACATCAGTTTTCAGGTAGTGTACCATAAACTGAAAAATTGCTTGGCCAATCATAACCTGATCTGTTGTTTGTAAATGAATTGATCCATACAGAAGCTAAGTAGTAACTTCATTGCTAATGTAACTGGTATACCAATCATCTAAAAACTAGATCAGGCCATTTCTGGTCAAGCATCGACCATATATATGTATTACTGCTGGGTTTAACAGTGTTTCCTCTTTTATTACATTTGAGACTTACACTATATTCATTTACACTGCTTAGTGATAATAGTGCATAATATACAGGCTTCCACCAATGCTTTCTTTTTACGTGCCAGTGAATGCAGATCCACTTTACTCTGTGCTTCTACTCTGTGAATATAAATCTATAATAGCTTTTTTTAATTGATTGATTTATAGCATCTATATAACTTGATTTAAAAAGGACTTGTCACCAGGTCAAAGGTGTCCAGTGTTTGCTCTTATTTTATTCCAGCTGCTCCCCTAAGTATTCAATTTTTTATTTCTTAAAATTTACAATATGGTTCAAGAAATTTGAGCGTTTTCATCTAGTACTAAATTGTCTTTCCATGTGGGTGAGCTCATAGAGTAATAATAGGGATATGTCTCACCAAATCCCGTGAACCTCCCCCCTTGTAAAAAATAGGACTAGATATAAAGGTCCTTATCTCTGGAACAGTACAGCAGATTTGAAAAAAATTAAGAATACTTCAGTGAGCAGTGGGAATAAAATAGGAGCGAAAACTGGCCATTTTTGAACTGGTAACAGGGGCTCTTTAATGATAAAACACATAGCATGTTGACATGGTAAACATGTTAAAGGATTGCACCCAAGGCATCTCCTCTAAACTGAGAGAGTCCAGGAAAAGATTGGACAGGCTACATACTCTACCTTCAACATCCACTGCTGATAAAATGTAGAATTGCATGGTGGTAATGAATAATGGGCATGTAATAAATGGATAGCGGCAGCTCGCCAGGGTCTGTGGTTGGTCTCAAAGTCTTGGCTGGAAGAGATCGATCCTACCTCCATATAGTCCAAATGCCCCTATTAGTCTTTAGTTTAATTTTTAGATATTGATCAAGCATGTCATTGTCATTTTTTTACAGTTTTATTACCTTGTAGTAGATGAATTGATCACATACTGTGCTTCATTTGCTACTAATAGATATTATAAACACCCTGATAAAAGAAACTAATGGACTCTTTTGTTTAGTGTGTACCAGGTAAAAGGCCCAAATATTGTTGCAAAACTAGATACGGTAATATTAATGTTAGAATTCCATTAACTGAAAACAAATGGCCAGATTCATTATAAATATGACACCATATATTTATGTCCCTGCACTGAAAATAGCCAACAAAATATTGCCTGAAATGTCATTGTTACACAGTAGAACCTCCTTATGAGATTACCCGTTTCATTGCTCCAATGTCGGTTTCCAGTTGAAATTTCACTCCCAATTCTAATTCGTATCTAAAACAAGGAATGCAAAAATTTATTCCTAGTAAACATAACATTTCCAATAACCCGTAATATCTAGTGCTGAACTGACACTGTGATAATGTTTACTTGCTACACAATGTCTAAGACTATCACGTTTCTTTCATTTTTCCCACTGCCGTAATTTACTGCACCAACCAAATGTTACATTGTAGTGATTGAAAGGATTTTACAGAAATTTCCACGACAAATTGTATATATTTCTTGTAAACTATTTTTTTGCAAGGGTGCATCAGTGTAGTTGTCTTTAATTGTTAGAAATTAAAGTAAAATCTTGTGTGTTTAACTGATTTTCCTATTGTCTTTGCGATGTGGTAAATGTGACCAAGGTAAATGTATATATGTAATAATAGATTTGTTATAATAGCAATATCATTTTTTTATGTGTTCTTTTTTTTCTTACGATGACAATAAATAAAACAATCAATCAAAATAATTTCACAAACTTGGATTGATTTGAAAGGAATGATTTTCCTACTTACTTGGTCTTGAGTTCTTCTGCAGCGCCTCTAACGTTATCAAGCTCAATTTCATGTCTGACATTTTCCAGAGTTAGAGTTTCCACTGTGTGTCTCAGATCTGTAAGTTGGAGCTCATAATTTACTGGAGAAGAGGAATCTGGGGCAGAGGATGCTGTGCCTCCTGTTAATAAGTTCAGCTGGGTCTGTAAGGTCTGATTTTCAAGTTGTAACTGCTTAACTTTCTCCACATAAGAATAAAAACGTTCATTTAATCCTGCTAGTGTCTGCTTTTCTGTAGCCCTAGAAAGTAGCTGGGGTACAACACGTGGCCCACCTACATTCAGAGTTGAGCTCAGGCCACCAGCAGTCAATGAGCGTCCCAAACTGAATGCTGCACTACCTCCAAAACCACCTCCATATCCTGCTCCCAAACCTCCTCCAAATCCTGCTCCCAAACCTCCTCCCAAACCTCCTCCATAACCTCCTCTTATTCCCGCTGCACCTACAAATCCTGAGCCACCACCCAAGCCAAGGCCACCCCCAAAACCTGCTCCTCCGATTCCAAGACCCCCACTGCCCAAACCAATTCCTCCTGCACTTACACGGGAGAAACCTCCAGAAGAAGCCCCATGGCCAAGAGAATAGCCTGACCTCTGGGATGAGGAAGCTGCCCAACTAAGAGAACCTGAACCTGAGACTGACATAATGGCACAAAAGGATGAATTAACCCAGATTTAAAATCCTCTTCCAGAATGTTTCAGTGGAAACTATGAGCTGACATGCACCTAGTTTTTATACCTTTCACTTGTCACTTGACACTCCTGCTTTGCCTAGAGACAGCGTCCTAATTTTTTGCAGAATTGTGAATTTTTAGCGTCTGCCTTCAAGCAGAACTAGCTGTCCTCTAAGAGACAGTGAAAATTACTGTAGCTTTCTATTAAAAAAAACAAATATGTTTAGCCAGAGGGTCATTCTTGTCATGAAAAAAAAGGAAAAGATTTAACATGTTCCTGTAACAGTTGAATTTCGTGTACCTGCACTTTCTGTGCTCACCATTGCAGAAAATGTTTTCATAAGAAATGTTTTTTAGAATATTATATTATTACTATTAGAAATACAATGTACAGTGGGGCAAAAAAGTATTTAGTCAGTCAGCAATAGTGCAAGTTCCACCACTTAAAAAAATGAGAGGCGTCTGTAATTTACATCATAGGTAGACCTCAACTATGGGAGACAAACTGAGAAAAAAAAATCCAGAAAATCACATTGTCTGTTTTTTTTAACAATTTATTTGCATATTATGGTGGAAAATAAGTATTTGGTCAGAAACAAAATTTCATCTCAATACTTTGTAATATATCCTTTGTTGGCAATGACAGAGGTCAAACGTTTTCTGTAAGTCTTCACAAGGTTGCCACACACTGTTGTTGGTATGTTGGCCCATTCCTCCATGCAGATCTCCTCTAGAGCAGTGATGTTTTTGGCTTTTCGCTTGGCAACACGGACTTTCAACTCCCTCCAAAGGTTTTCTATAGGGTTGAGATCTGGAGACTGGCTAGGCCACTCCAGGACCTTGAAATGTTTCTTACGAAGCCACTCCTTCGTTGCCCTGGCGGTGTGCTTTGGATCATTGTCATGTTGAAAGACCCAGCCACGTTTCATCTTCAATGCCCTTGCTGATGGAAGGAGGTTTGCACTCAAAATCTCACGATACATGGCCCCATTCATTCTTTCATGTACCCGGATCAGTCGTCCTGGCCCCTTTGCAGAGAAACAGCCCCAAAGCATGATGTTTCCACCACCATGCTTTACAGTAGGTATGGTGTTTGATGGATGCAACTCAGTATTCTTTTTCCTCCAAACACGACAAGTTGTGTTTCTACCAAACAGTTCCAGTTTGGTTTCATCAGACCATAGGACATTCTCCCAAAACTCCTCTGGATCATCCAAATGCTCTCTAGCAAACTTCAGATGGGCCAGGACATGTACTGGCTTAAGCAGTGGGACACGTCTGGCACTGCAGGATCTGAGTCCATGGTGGCGTAGTGTGTTACTTATGGTAGGCCTTGTTACATTGGTCCCAGCTCTCTGCAGTTCATTCACTAGGTCCCCCCGCGTGGTTCTGGGATTTTTGCTCACCGTTCTTGTGATCATTCTGACCCCACGGGGTGGGATTTTGCATGGAGCCCCAGATCGAGGGAGATTATCAGTGGTCTTGTATGTCTTCCATTTTCTAATTATTGCTCCCACTGTTGATTTCTTCACTCCAAGCTGGTTGGCTATATCAGATTCAGTCTTCCCAGCCTGGTGCAGGGCTACAATTTTGTTTCTGGTGTCCTTTGACAGCTCTTTGGTCTTCACCATAGTGGAGTTTGGAGTCAGACTGTTTGAGGGTGTGCACAGGTGTCTTTTTATACTGATAACAAGTTTAAACAGGTGCCATTACTACAGGTAATGAGTGGAGGAAAGAGGAGACTCTTAAAGAAGAAGTTACAGGTCTGTGAGAGCCAGAAATCTTGATTGTTTGTTTCTGACCAAATACTTATTTTCCACCATAATATGCAAATAAATTGTTAAAAAAAACAGACAATGTGATTTTCTGGATTTTTTTTTCTCAGTTTGTCTCCCATAGTTGAGGTCTACCTATGATGTAAATTACAGACGCCTCTCATCTTTTTAAGTGGTGGAACTTGCACTATTGCTGACTGACTAAATACTTTTTTGCCCCACTGTATATTTTATTTATTGTTATTCACTGTAGACCAGATTATGAACTATTGCTTTGCTCCAAAATATCACATGCATTGTGATTTATTCACTGAGAATGATGTTAAAACATCTTTGAATATACAGGAACCTGCTCACTTAGAGGAGTATTGTACTGTACCTGAAATCTTCATAGCATGGATTCAAGAGGGTGTTGGCAAGGAAACTGGTCAGTTGGTCACCTTTATGAGTGAATCTGCAAATACGCCATTACCCAAAGATGCCATATTAGATCAGGGCTAAACATACTGAATTCGCTGTTCATAGAACCAGCTCAGGAAAAAATTTGCTTTATGACATATACAGTAGGTATTTCTGCTGGGACTCATGCTAACATTCACAGTCTATGGTTATAAGGAAATATAGACAGTCAAGTCAAGTAGAGCGTGAGCTGTGTGTTTACCCATGGCACACTGTGTACCCATAGATATTTTTTATTTTCCCCTTCTCCTGTGACAGCACCATATGAGAGGTTATCCACCCATCAAGGACAGGAAACCTACCGAATAAAAGGGTGGTTCCTCTCCTCCGCATCAGTTTGGTTTCCTGACCTTGAGGGAACCTAAGAAGAGCGGTACGCTTGGACTTACCCAGGGTGTCCAGGACGGGATACCCTCAGGAGGGGTGAGGTACCACTGGCTAGGAGGTCGGTGCAGCTCGTGTAGGCAGAGACCTCTTGGTAAAAGTCTGCTGCCGACATGAGGTCCTGGGTCTGTGCACACCAGGGTTACAGGAGCATCCAGTTCTGAGTGCTCCGGGACATGCTTCCGTGTCTGAGAATGCGCGGGGTGCACTGGTGAAAGACCCGGCGCACCCAGTGATGAGTGCGCCGGAAAACATGGCTGCCTGGGTCTGCACACATGCAGGATGTAATGTCTAATGCGTCCCGATGATGCAGCGTGTCGAAAACTAGGATGCCGCCATCGGGGTTTGCGCATGCGGAGAGCTTGTCGTGACTACCTGGGCACAGCATGCTAGATTCAAATAAAATGATTGACCTGGAAACCAGGGAGGGGCCGGATGAAGGTGTGTCAGGACCATCCCAATATGTATTGGGAAGGTTGCAAGATAGTGGCGGCCTTTGCAGCAGTCCTCATGATAATATGCTTCCGGAGCCACCATAGCAGCAGCCACCGCAGCAGCAACAATGCCAGCAGATTCACCGTCAGGGGTGCAGAAGTGGCAGTCAGACAAGCAGCAGCAAGACTGGCAAGAGGAGCAGGGCAAGTCATAAGTCCACCACCTCCAAGGGAGAACGTTTTTGTGAACCAATCCAACCTTCATCTCCGGTACCCTACATTGAACGACAGAATGGTGAGTGATCTACGTGAAAGTTCACCATGTTAAATAGGTCCCTTTTCTCTATGTACTTTTTTTTACTAGGGAAGGCCCATGAAATGTAGCGCCAAGCAGAATTATAAGGAATGTGTGCTGTGCATAGACTGCTTACCCAGCACATATACAAAGAGATTATGCACGGATTGCATTCAAAAGACCATCTAAAAATAAACCCCCAGTTTTGAAACTTAAAACCAAATCCTAAAGCCCATAATTAAATCAGAAATCAAAGACTCATTAAAACATCTAAACAGTCATCTGATTTGGATGGTTCAGTAGTAGTGGAGAGTAGGGATGATTCAGACACGTCTTCTGTCTCCTCCTCCTCCCCTTCCTCCTCTGATACTGACTAGAGATGAGCGAATTTGATCAGGTCAGGGCTTATTCGGCGAGCTATAGCATTTACCGACTAAGCTGCAGAGGGAACCCAGCTTCCTGGATCGCTCTGGCTGATCAGTTGTTCTGCTCCGCAGCTTTATGTATTGCGGCTGTGTGACAAACACGACACATGCATGGAGAGCCTGTTCGGATTCCCTCTGCAGCTTATTTTGTAATAGGAGAGATGTGGAAACCACAAAAAAATGACCATACGGAAGAACTATAAGCAATAAAAACAACTCTTTATTAGATACAAATATTAAAATGTATAGACAAAAATAGAACAAAAATGGGGGAAATGGCATAGGTCACAATACGAATACTGCCGTATAAATACCAAACGTGCAGGCCCAACACTATCTCCCTACAGTATATAAGATGTAAGTATGGGGAGTGGACACCAATATATCAGAGTGGCTGGTTTTTACATAAAGAAACGACGTTCAATCATTAACCCCTGGAACACTACATAACAAGCGTACATCCCTCGCTTAAGAAGAGCTACTATACCAGTGTGTGTGAGAGGCTCAAGCAAACAATGGCTAGAGTGTCCAGGGATATTGACAATGCTGGTTATGAATAACGGCCATCAGTGAACTCGTGTGGCACCGCACCAGGGAGGAAACCAAGGTGGCACAAACATTAACCATAAATAAAACAGCCCCTGCTGTATCCATAAATTACCTGGTCCTGGGTGGTGCACGAATGTGTGTCCGGTGTGCGGCCCGCACATCTAACCCAACGCGCGTTTCAGAGCGGGGCTCCTTCTTCAGGGGGCGTGTCGGAAGGCCGGTGTGACCGGGTTTAAATACGCTCGCGCCGATATCAGCGGCGGCATCCGCCGGAAATGACGCATGCTTGTTATGTAGTGTTCCAGGGGTTAATGATTGAACGTCGTTTCTTTATGTAATAAATAATAACTGTTTAGGGTTGTGAAAGAGGGAGGATATGAGAGATGAAAAGTAGGATTGTTTAGCTGTGGCGAGTGTGGCCTTGAAAGTAATGAGGGACTGTTTGAATGCAATGATGTGCTCGTTGGAGTGGGATGTTTTCCATTTCCGCTCAGCAGCCCTGGAAGCTCACCTCAGTAGGTCAGGCTGGTGTTCCAAGGCTGTCTGTTGATTTTGCAAGCTTTGGTATGTGTAAGACGGGCAACCGATTCCAAAATTAAAGCTATTGTGGTGTTATATAGAGCGGTAGTGGCATCCGCAATGTTTAGGAAACTTATTTCTGTAAAAGGGAGGAGGGATTCAAATAGTGACCATTTCACCGAAGGAGAAAGTGAGAGATAGAAGTTTAGTGGCAGCTAAGAGGGAAGTGTCAATAGGGATGTTGAAGTCACCCAAGATGATAGTGGGGATGTCAGAGGAGAGGAAATGATGTAGCCAGGTGGTGAAGTGGTCAAAGAAAGTGATGGCTGGCCCTGGGGGGCGGTAAATGACAGCCAGTTGGAGGATGGAGGGGAAGTAGATGCACACAGAGTGCACATCAAAGGAAGTGAGGGTAACAGAGGGTTGCAGTGGGATTGGGATGAAAGAGCATCTGATAGGAGAAAACCAACTTCTCCACCATGCTTGCTGCTGGGGTGGGGTGTGTGGGAAAGGTGGAATCCACCATACAAAAGTGCAGCAGGAGAGGCTGTGTCAGAAGGGGTGAGCCAGGTTTTGGTGGTGCGAGGAATGAAAGTTTGTGTTTAATAAAAAGATCATGGATGCAGGAAAGTTTGTTGCAGACAGAGCGAGCATTACACAGAGCTCCTGTTAGTGGGACTCGGGAAGCCGGGGCTGGGCGAATGGGTGTAAGGTTTGAGAGGTTACGGAAAGTTGTGATAGAGCGTGGATGGGAGGTAGAAATGACTGTAGGGATGTGGTAAGGAGGACCAGGATTTGGAGAGATATCACCAGCAGTGAGAAGGAGCAGAGAAAGTGTTAGCAGGTGGACCAGATGCATATAATCAAGCCAAAGTAAACAAAGTCATAAATAACACTGGGGTAAAGCAGGGGTTAGTTGAAAGACATACCATGTGAATACTAGGAGTAGAGGTAAGAGTCTGTGTGGAAAGTTGGGTGACGTACCATAGAACCTTTTAAAATTTGGATGATTTTGTTTATTTTTCCTCTAAAATGCTGTTTTCGCATGGGATAATAGGAGAAAATGGACTGCATTTATTTATGCAGCTTCCCTCAAACGTGATGATACCCCATATGTGATCAAAAACTGGTGTTTGGACACATGGCAGGGATCGGAGAGGAAAGATCGCTTTTGATTTTTGTAGCGTATATTTGTCTGGAATAGATTCTGAATGCCATGTCGCATTTGCATAGCCCCTGATATGCCTATACAACAGAAACACCCACAAGTTACCCTATTTTTGAAAATATATCCCTCAAGAAAATTTTTAGGGGGTATATTGAGCATAAAGAACTTACAGGTGATTTATTCAATTTTATAACATTTAGATGTGGAAATAAAACATTTAATTTTTTAACTAAAACACTGTATTATCACCACATTTATAGTTTCCATAAGCGGCAACAGGATAAAATGGACCCCATAATTTGTTTTGCAATTTCTCCTGAACACAGTGATACCCCTTATTTGGTCCAAAACGAATGTTTGGACAGTTTTATTTTCCTTGGACTGGTGCATAACCTCATTTAATAACATTGGTCTGAGTATGATCCGATGTTTTGCTAAAGAGCACTGAGACCAAAACTGTGGTCATTTGCACAAGCCCTTAGATCCTGGTTATAGCTGGGTCTAACAGGCCACTGCACCCTGGAGTTGTCAGATGACCTCAGCATGGCAAGTGTTGGGACTTGCAATTATGATCATGGGGGGCCAACAGTGCTAATGGAATGATGTAACCCCTTTGTAATCACTTAGATGCCGCTGTCATTATTTTCAATTGCATTTAAGGGATTATCTAGCCTCAAGCGGTTCAAAAACTGGTCGGGCCAATACTGCAGGGTGTCAGCTGTCATATACAGCTGTCACTTGTTGGATATTCGTCTGCTGGCGGGCACTATACACCTGTTCCTCGGCGACAAGAAAAAGTGGCGCTGAGGAATAATGGCCCTTAATGGCTGCCATCAACGGTCATTGAAGGGTTAATGGAAAGGAGGCTGATCTGTCAAAAGTAAGCAAAACTAGCCATAAAAAAATACATACCAAACCCAGGGAACATGATCATGGAAAGCCATGATTAATATAAAAAATAAATATATATCACTTATATTTGAAAAATATAAAATTCTCAAATAATTTATTAATGAAGTGCTTTTAACAGACAGTTCCCCATATGGGGCTCACTTACTGAAATTTACTGACAATATTCAGGTAGCCATACACATCATACTACAATGGCAAAGAACGGACCTCAAGTTGAAATTACCAAAAAGTGGGGCCAATACTCCATTTTAAAAAATGTGTGAAAAATAGCTATAGTTTTTCCCATTCTTTTTCCAATGCCTTCGTTTTGATTTTTCCTGATTGTGCCATCAGAATGTCGGTATCCATTGTCAGCAGTGTGTCCCATTAAAGTGGTTGTTCCCTTTCTGACAATCTTTTGCCTCTGCTGCAGTGTACTAAAAATATCAACTGCCCCGTACTTTTTCCCAGGTCCACCAGCGAGTCAGCACCGCTGCTCCCAGTGGCTATGGTGTTGCCAGTAATTGAGCTATACGGCTTTAAATGGGATATTCTATCTACATGAGTAGAGACACTGAGTTCACTGACCAGCTCCTGTGGTGTCTATGTGATGTCAGTGTCATAGCCAATGCCAGACAATGAGAGCAGTAGTAGAAACTCGCTGATAGACCTGGGGAAGGTGAGTGCAGAGTAGTTAATTTTTTAACAAACTGAAGAAGTGGTAACATATTGTCTAAAAGGTGACAACCATTCTAACTCCCCAACACCAGACCATACCTTTAATGTCACAACTAAAGCCTATTACCATTACAGCCAGTCCCTGGGCTCAGCGGCCTTGTGCTGTCTACATTGGCATCACTGCTGAGCTGAGTGATTGGCTGCAGTGGTCTAGGAGTTTCAACACTGGAATAGCATTGGAGAGAGTTTGCTAATGCACATGCTCACAGGCACCCGTCCTAACATTCTACATTCTAGTACAGGTTTCTCTCCACGAAACTTGGCGGTGTTCATTTTAATTCTATAGTAGTTACCTCCCCAAACAAAACAATTGTGATTTGGTAATTGAATGTATTTTGGAATTTATTAATGACAACATTTCCATTCATTATTTTTTTTTTTTCTATTCCCAGAGAACCCACTTAATTACCTTTATAAAAGCATATATTTGACACGTGTAGACATCTATAATATGACTAGCTGTAGCTCTCTATATAATACGGGAGCAAGCAGCGCAATTCTTTTGCTAGATAGAACTAGCTTACTGCTGAGTTAAGAATTCCTGTACTTTAGAATTTACAACACCCTTGGGCCATCAAAGATGTCAATCATCTTGATAATGTAAAAAAAATGAGTAGAAGATGGGAGCGAAAATCCTAGAGGCAAGTTCAGATAAAGTGCAAATCAGCGCTTGCCCACACTTGTATTTCTGACTGAGAAATAGTACTGCAGCATAATATTGCATAATATCATTGGTATAATTAATGCTAAAAATAAAATATTTAACCCCTTAGTGACAGAGCCAATTTGGTACTTAATGACCAAGCCAATTTTTACAATTCTGACCACTGTCACTTTATGAGGTTATAACTCTGGAACGCTTCAACGGATCCCGCTGATTCTGAGAAGGTTTTTTCGTGACATATAGTACTTCATGTTAGTGGTAACATTTCTTCGATATTACTTGCGATTATTTATGGAAAAAACGGAAATATGGCGAAAATTTTTAAAATTTTGCAATTTTCAAAATTTGTATTTTTATGCCCTTAAATCAGAGAGATATGTCACGAAAAATAGTTAATAAATAACATTTCCCACATGTCTACTTTACATCAGCACAATATTGGAAACAAAATTTTTTTTTGTTAGGGAGTTATAAGGGTTAAATTTGACCAGCAATTTTTCATTTTTACAACACCATTTTCTTTTAGGGACCACATCACATTTGAAGTCATTTTGAGGGGTCTATATGATAGAAAATAAGAAGTGTGACACCATTCTAAAAACTACACCCCTCAAGGTTCTCAAAACCACATTCAAGAAGTTTATTAACCCTTTACGTGCTTCACAGGAACTGAAACAATGTGGAAGGAAGAAATGAACATTTAACTTTTTTTTGCAAACATTTTAATTCAGAACTATTTTTTTTATTTTCACAAGTGTAAAAACAGAAATGTAGCCATAAATTTTGTTATGCAATTTCTCCTGAATACGCCAATACCCCATATGTGGGGGTAAACCACTTTTTGGGCGCACCGCAGAACTTGGAAGTGAAGGAGCGCCGTTTGACTTTTTCAAAGCAGAATTGGCTGGAATTGAGATCGGACGCCATGTCACGTTTAGAGAGCCCCTGATGTGCCTAAACAGTGGAAACCCCCCACAAGTGACACCATTTTGGAAACTAGACCCCTTAAGGAACTTATCTAGATGTGTGGTGAGCACTTTGAACCCCCAAGAGCTTCACAGAAGTTTATAACGTAGAGCCGTGAAAATAAAAAATCGCATTTGTTTACACAAAAATGATCTTTTCACCCTCAAATTCTTATTTTCACAAGGGTAACAGGAGAAATTAGACCACAAAAGTTGTTGTGCGATTTCTCCTGAATACGTCGATACCCCATATGTGAGGGTAAACCACTGTTTGGGCGCACCGCAGAGCTTGGAAGAGAAGGAGTGACGTTTTACTTTTTCAATGTAGAATTGGCTGGAATTGAGATTGAACGCCATGTCACGTTAGGAGAGCCCTTGATGTGCCTAAACAGTGGAAACCACCCACAAGTGACACCATTTTGTAAACTAGACCCCTTAAGGAACTTATCTAGATGTGTGGTGAGCACTTTGAACCCCCATGTGCTTCACAGAAGTTTATAACGTTGAGCCGTGAAAATAAAAAATCACATTTTTTCTACAAAAATGATCTTTTTGCCCTCAAATTTTTATTTTCACAAGGGTAACAAGAGAAATGAGACCACAAAAGTTGTAGTGCAATTTCTCCTGAGTACGTTGATACCCAATATGTGGGGGCAAACCACTTTTTGGGCGCACCGCAGAGCTTGGAAGAGAAGGAGTGCCGTTTTACTTTTTCAATGTAGAATTGCCTGGAATTGAGATCAGACGCCATGTCGCGTTTGGAGAGCCCCTGATGTGCCTAAACAGTAGAAACCCCCACAAGTGACCCCATTTTGGAAACTAGACCCCCATGGAACTTATCTAGATGTGTGGTGAGAACTTTGAATGCCCAAGTGCTTCACAGAAGTTTATAATGCAGAGTCGTGAAAATAAAAAATATTTTTTTTCCACAAAAAAGATTTTTTAGCCCCCAAGTTTTTATTTTCACAAGGGTAACAAGAGAAATTGGACCCCAAAAGTTGTTGTCCAATTTGTCCTGAGTATGCTGGTACCCCATATGTGGGGGTAAACCACTGTTTGGGCGCACGGCAGAGCTCGGAAGGAAGGAGCACCATTTTGGAATGCAGACTTAGATAGAATGGTCTGTGGGCGTTATGTTGCGTTTGCAGAGCCCCTGATGTACCTAAACAGTAGTAACCCCCACAAATGACACCATTTTGGAAACTAGACCCCCCAAGGAACTTATCTAGATGTGTGGTGAGAACTTTGAATGCCCAAGTGCTTCACAGAAGTTTAGAATGCAGAGTTGTGAAAATAAAAAAATTTTTTTTTCCACAAAAAAGATTTTTTGCCCCCAAGTTTTTATTTTCACAAGGGTAACAGGAGAAATTGTACCCCAACAGTTGTTGTCCAATGTATCCCGAGTACGCTGATGCCCCATATGTGGGGTAACCCACTGTTTGGGCGCACGGCAGAGCTCGGAAGGGAAGGAGCGCCGTTTTGGAATGCAGACTTAGATAGAATGGTCTGTGGGCATTATGTTGCATTTGCAGAGCCCCTGATGTACCTAAACAGTAGTAACCCCCACAAGTGACCCCATTTTGGAAACTAGACCCCCCAAGGAACTTATCTAGATGTGTGGTGAGAACTTTGAATGCCCAAGTGCTTCACAGAAGTTTAGAATGCAGAGTCGTGAAAATAAAAAAATATTTTTTTCCCACAAAAAAGATTCTGTAGCCCCCAAGTTTTTATTTTCACAAGGGTAGCAGGAGAAATTGGACCCCAAAAGTTGTTGTCCAATTTTTCCCGAGTACGCTGATGCCCCATATGTGGGGGTAACCCACTGTTTGGGTGCACGGCAGAGCTCAGAAGGGAGGGAGCACCATTTGACTTTTTGAGCGCAAAATTTGCTGTCGTGTTTGGAGACCCCCTGATGTACCTAAACAGTGGAACCCCCCAATTCTAGCTCCAACCCTAACCCCAACACACCCATAACCTTAATCCCAACCCGATCCATAATCCTAATCACTAACCCTAACGATAATCACAACCCTTACCCCAAAACAACCCTAATGTCAACCCAAACCATAACCCTAATCAAAACTCTAAATCCAACACACCCCTAATCCTAATCTCAACCCTAACTTCAAACCTAACCCTAATCCCAATACACCCCTAATCACAACCCTAACCTTAACCCTAATCCAAACCCTAACCCTAATCCCAACTCTAACCCTAACTTTAGCCGCAACCCTAGCCCTAACTTTAGCCCCAACCCTAGCCCTAACCCTAGCCCTAACTTTAGCTCCAACCCTAACCCTAGCCCTAACTTTAGCCCCAACCCTAACCCTAGCCCTAAGGCTACTTTCACACTTGCGTGTGGCATCCGTCGCAATCCGTTGTTTTGGACAAAAAACGGATCCTGCAAATGTGCCCGCAGGATGCGTTTTTTGCCCATAGACTTGTATTGCCGACGGATCGCGACGGATGGCCACACGTCGCGTCCGTCGTGCACTGGATCAGTTGTGTTTTGGTGGACCGTCGGCACAAAAAAATGTTCAATGTAACGTTTTTTTGTACGTCGAGTCCGCCATTTCTGACCGCGCATGCGTGGCCGTAAGTCCTCCCCTCCTCCCTAGGACATAGATTGGGCAGCGGATGTGTTGAAAAACTACATCCGCTGCCCACGTTGAGCACAATTTTCACAACGTGCGTCGGTATGTCGGGCCGATGTAAGTGTGAAAGAACCCTACCCCTAAATTTAGCCCCAACCCTAACCCTAAATTTAGCCCCAACCCTAACCCTAAATTTAGCCCCAACCCTAACCCTAGCCCTAACCCTAGCCCTAGCCCTAACCCTAACCCTAGCCCTAACCCTAGCGCTAACCCTAACCCTAATTTTAGCCCCAACTGCTCTTCTCCTGCCGGCCGGCAGATGGCAACAGATGGCGGGCGCACTGCGCATGCACCCGCCATTTTCTGTTCCCATGAAGACGCCGGCGGCCAGGAGGAGCAGCAGGAGGACCCAGGGACACCGGTAAGTATAATAGGGTCCCCGAATCCCCCTATTTCTCTGTCCTCTGATGTACGATCACATCAGAGGACAGAGAATTACACTTTGCTTTTTTTCTTTTTTCTTTTGCGGTCGCCAGTAAACAGTTAATTACCGGCGATCGCAAAACAGGGGTCGGTAAAATCGACGCCGATCATGTTCTCTGCCGGGGGTAGCCGAGACCCCAAAGATCCTCCCGCTGCTGGCCGGCGGGTGCACTCCGCATGCGCCCGCCATTTTTTTGCCGGAAAAAGATGGCGGCGCCCATCGGGAGCCACGAGGAGCACCGGGGGAGACAGGTAAGTATAGGGGGGCTATTGGGGACCCCATTTCTCTTTCCTCTGATGTGCGATCACATCAGAGGACAGAGAAATTAAAAGGGAAATCGCATTTTTTTTTTTTTTGCGATTGCCGGTAAACGGTTAATTACCGGTGATTGCAAATCCGGGGTCGGTAAAAAAAAACCCGAATCATGTTCTCTGGGGTCTCGGCTACCTCCGGCAGCCGAGACCCCGGAGAAAATCCGACTCTGGGGGCCGCTATTTACTTTTTCCACAGCGCTGTTAATTAACAGCGCTGTGGTTTAAGTACCTTTAGCGGCCGCCGTTAAAAGGTGTATCGGCGGTCGTTAAGGGGTTAAAGCACACACAAGTTATCAAGTATTTTTCTAGTAGCCTTGTATAGGGCAGCACGGTGGCGCAGTGGTTAGCACAGCAGCCTTGCAGCGCTGGAGTCCTGGGTTCTAATCCCACCTTGGACAACATCTGCAAAGAGTTTGTATGTTCTCTCCGTGTTTGCGTGGGTTTCCTCCGGGCACTCCGGTTTCCTCCCACATTCCAAAGATATACTGATAGGGAATTTAGATTGTGAGCCTCAACGGGGACAGCGATGATAATGTGTGCAAACTGTAAAACGCTGCGTAATATGTTAGCGCTATATAAAAATAAAGATTATTATTTATTTATTATTATGGAACATGAAAAGAAAAAATATGAAAGTATTTTTTAAATATTTCAATTGGACAGTCAAAACTCTTATTTTTTTCTGCCTATCAACAAACCTTTTAGTTAATAGTTTGGACTTTGTAACTTTCGTGGCATCCTTTAAAGGGCCACTGTCACCTCCTCCAGCCGTTATAAATTAAAAGAGCCACCTTGTGCAGCAGTAATGCTGCATTCTAACAAGGTGGCTCTTTTAGTTTTTGGTGCATTTATTCCCAAAATAAAGCGTTTTATAACTTCTCCAAAATACCTGTCTTTGGACAAGGAGGCAGGTCCTCACCCCCCTGCTTGAAACGCCACACTGCCATCACTCAAATCTTCAGGGGCCCCGGGCCACCCACCTTGGGAATCCCAGCCCCGCAGTGTGTTATGCATTATGCACACTGCAGGGCTGGGATTCCCAAGGTGGGTGGCCACACTGGCCACACAGGCGCAGTCTGCAAGCCTGGCTGTGACGTCAGATGGCCAGAGCTCACTGCGCCTGCACCAGACAGTACTACACAGTGCAGGCACCGGATTTCATGGGAAAACAGCGCGGAGGGGGCAGCGCCCGGCGCCCCTGTATGTCATCTCCTCCTCTATATAGTATATACCTGTGTGTCATCTCTCCTGTATATAGTATATATCTGTGTGTCATCTCCCCTGTATATAATATATACCTGTGTGTCATCTCCTCCTGTATTAGACCTCGTTCACACGTTATTTGCTCAGTATTTTTACCTCAGTATTTGTAAGCTAAATTGGCAGCCTGATAAATCCCCAGCCAACAGGAAGCCCTCCCCCTGGCAGTATATATTAGCTCACACATACACATAATAGACAGGTCATGTGACTGACAGCTGCCGTATTTCCTATATGGTACATTTATTGCTCTTGTAGTTTGTCTGCTTATTAATCAGATTTTTATTTTTGAAGGATAATACCAGACTTGTGTGTGCTTTAGGGCGAGTTTCATGTGTCAAGTTGTGTGTGTTGAGTTGCATGTAGCGACTTTTGTGAGATAAGTTTTGTGTGGCAACATGCGTGTAGCAACTTTTTGTGTGTCGAGTTGCATGTGACAGGTTAGTGTAGCAAGTTGTGTGCAGCAAGTTTTGCGCGTGGCGAGTTTTATATGTGGTGCCTTTTGAGTATGTGCAAGTTTTGTGTGAGGCAACTTTTGCATGTGTTGCAACTTTTGTGCATGTGGCAATTTTTCCGCGTGTGCAAGTTTTGCGTGTGGCGAGTTTTCCATGAGGTGAGTTTTGCACTTGTGGCAAGTTTTGCGTGAGCCTAGTTTTTGCATGTGGCGAGTTTTGCGCGTGGCGAGTTTTGAGCGGCGACTTTTGTGTTTCAACTTTTATGTGGCAAGGTTGGTGTATGTGTGGTGAAATGTGTGCTGAGGGTGGTATATGTGTGCAAGCACGTGGTAGTGTGTGGCGCATTTTGTGTGTGTTCATATCCCCGTGTGTGGTGAGTATCCCATGTCGGGGCCCCACCTTAGCAACTGTACGGTATATACTCTTTTGCACCATCGCTCTCATTCTTTAAGTCCCCCTTGTTCACATCTGGCAGCTGTCAATTTGCCTCCAACACTTTTCCTTTCACTTTTCCCCATTATGTAGATAGGGGCAAAATTGTTTGGTGAATTGGAAAGCGCGAGGTTAAAACTTCACCTCACAACATAGCCTATGACGCTCTCAGGGTCCAGACGTGTGACTGTGCAAAATTTTGTGGCTGTAGCTGTGACGCCTACAACACTTTTCCTTTCACTTTTTTCCCCATTATGTAGATAGGGGCAAAATTGTTTGGTGAATTGGAACGCGCGGGGTTAAAATTTTGCCTCACAACATAGCCTATGATGCTCTCGGGGTCCAGACGTGTGACTGTGCAAAATTTTGTGGTTGTAGCTGCGACGGTGCAGATGCCAATCCCGGACATACACACATTCAGCTTTATATATTAGATACCTAAAATGATTAATGCAATGTAAAATAACAAAGCCAAATAGTGTGCGAGCTGTCGATGTGATGTTGCAGCTAAAACACAGAGACCGAAACAACACTGGGGAGCCATTGCTGAAACTGGGGAGGATGAGTGCTTTCTGGGTTGCTTAGTGTACAGTACAAAAGTTTGGACACACCTTCTCATTTAAAGATTTTTCTGTATTTTCATGACTATGAAAATTGTATATTCACACTGAAGGCATAAAAACTATCAATTAACACATGTGGAATTATATACTTAACAAAAAAGTATGAAACAGCTGAAATTATGTCTTATATTCTAGGTGCAGCGCCCCAGAGTCCAGGTCGTTGCAGTAATGTTATTCTTCCACCAGGGGGAGTGATGATACGTCTGAAGGCAATGAAGGAGATCTTCTGTCCAGGTATCACAACCACACAACACACTTCACACTCCAGGCCGCCAGGGGGAGCCATGCTTCTATCTATTAGGGCACTCCTCACAATTAGGTAAAACTGGTGGTCTGGACAGAAAGTTAGTCAGAGTCAGAACGAGCAAAGGAGGTCTGTGGGAGAACAAGGGTTCACGGAGCTACGCCTGACCCACGTGCGGCAGCATCCAAAGAAAGATACACTGAAAGGAATTGTGTTGCAGTGAGTGAGAAATGAAGTCATATCAAAAGGAGAGGAACATCAGGGGTAGACCCGCTAGAAGCAGGCTGCCTCCTTCTGAAGCGCAGTAACCGATAGCCAGAACACCGAGGGAGTAAGGATCTCTATGCTTTACTTCAGAGACTGGCAGGACAGTTGATTCCATGTTGGCTGCCCGACCATATACCCAGGAGGCACGGAGGCAACTTGTGGGGGCCGGGGCGTCTCTAGGGTCCCTATAAAAAGCCTCAGGCAACCAGTCATAGGGGTTTATCCTATCCGTCAGGGGGACAGAGAGGAAGAGACTTAACAATAGTTGTGAGGACAACTACAATAGTTGTGAGGACCTTATCGAGTTGCTCAGCAGGGAGGGACTACAACACTCTGGCGCTAGAGGAAGGCTATTAAATTCCACCTGGATAAGAGGACTCTGGATTTGCCTTCAGACCGTCCGGAGTACCCTGTGGTCCCTACCCTGGACTGTGGATGCTGAAGCCTTCAGTAAAGGTAAAGAGACTGCAACCTTGTGTCCTCGTTATTCACTGCGCCTTACATCAGCCACCATCCACCATCTAGACTCTGGGAAGCCCTGGGGATACACTTCACCTGTGGGAAGGTATACAATCTAGCTGCCTTAACATCAACCCAGCGGACCCCTAAGCAGCGTCGGTCACCCTGACCGAATACCACAGGTGGCGTCACGAACATTACCGTTAATCTATGCACTCTCCCTTTTATTTGTGCGCCCCTCATAGGGCCATGGTCCGGGTCGGGCCATCGTGACATCCGCGCTGAGGGAACTGAAGGACCCGGTACTGAGTACCCCATTGCCCTTACGTGGGGGCGTGGCAGCTAGGTCGCGTTGATCATGAGCCTTACGTTCGGCCTGATGTCTATCCTCCTTCTCCTCCCACTTTCGGGCAAGTTAGGCCTGGTAATCCTCCCAACTTAGAACTTCCACTCGCCTTCCTGTGTTGCTTCCCCGGGGGAACCCCATAAAATCCGGTCCGGGATTCACCCAGCGGTATACAGTCTCTGCATAGACTTCACCCGTCCGGGTGGTGGGCGCGATTGAGGCTGGCATAAACCGCTCCATTCCTCTGGCCCGATCCCAAGGCTCGAGATGCTGCAGGCGGTAGGTACTGCGAGGAGGTGGCGCTGCTACGGGGCCTACCAGTAGGTCTTCTGTCACCGGGGCAAGGTCAGCGTGCTTAGCTGCTGCAGCAGTGTCCCCGATGCCGGCTGGTTCTACTGACGACGGTGTCTGCGGTGATTCTGGCAGTGGTTCCTGTAGTGGAGTCAGTGGCGGTAGCTCCTCCGCAGGAGTTGTCATGTACGGGGCCTTGGTTTTCACCCACAGCTGTAGAAGCTGTTCAATCAGTTCGTCTACTCCAATCTGCAGGAAATCATAATCAGCGGTGGAGGCATGGTTGCTGTGTCCCTCCGGGTAGCTGGGGGAGTCCTCTGCTCTGACCCCATGCTCTGGCTCCGGGCGGCTGGCCATGGCGTCCTTCACGTGGCCGGCTCCTTCCTCGTTTTCCCACCCTTTCCTCCGTGGGTGGCTTCATGTTCTTTGTCTCCGCCCACCATTGAGGATCAGGAGGCGGATCTTGGCTGCTGACGGACACGTCCTCAAGGTGCAAAGATATTGAGACTGGGCGGCCATTAATTTTCTCGCTTCTCAGTTCGTTCATGCCCACAACTCCACGCCCTTCTTCTTCTCCTGCGCTCCTCATGGCGCTGTAATGGCGGCGGTTTTGGCCGGAATTTTGGCGGTAAATGGCAATACACAGTCTTTGCAATAAATCACAGTTCCAATACAGTTCTGGCACAGTTCTTAGGTGCACATGACCTGATTTTTCAGGCTTAAGTAGATCCTGTTTGTGACGCCAAGTTGGATCGCCCCCCGTGTAGGGCAATGGGATTCTCGGAGCCGGGCCCTTCGGTTCTCGTCAGGGGGATGTCACGGTGGCTGACCCAGTCCGTGGCCCTAGGGGACGTCCGTCTCTACAACCCAGACCCAACTTGTAGGCCTAATGCAGTGTTGTTTCAACAACTACTTAGCGAGAGCTAGAAGATCGAAGCTATGGAGAGGCAACCTGGAGAACACCTTGGAGCGGCTGACACCGTCTCTACAACCCAGACCCAACTTGTAGGCCTAATGCAGTGTTGTTTCAACAACTACTGAACGAGAGCTAGAAGATCGAAGCTATGGAGAGGCAACCTGGAGAACACCTTGGAGCGGAAGACACCGTCTCTACAATCCAGACCCAACTTGTAGGCCTAATGCAGTGCTGTTTCAACAACTACTTAACGAGAGCTAGAAGATCGAAGCTATGGAGAGGCAACCTGGAGAACACCTTGGAGCGGCAGACACCGTCTCTACAACCCAGACCCAACTTGTAGGCCTAATGCAGTGTTGTTTCAACAACTACTGAACGAGAGCTAGAAGATCGAAGCTATGGAGAGGCAACCTGGAGAACACCTTGGAGTGGAAGACACCGTCTCTACAACCCAGACCCAACTTGTAGGCCTAATGCAGTGTTGTTTCAACAACTACTTAACGAGAGCTAGAAGATCGAAGCTATGGAGAGGCAACCTGGAGAACACCTTGGAGCGGCAGACACCGTCTCTACAACCCAGACCCAACTTGTAGGCCTAATGCAGTGTTGTTTCAACAACTACTGAACGAGAGCTAGAAGATCGAAGCTATGGAGAGGCAACCTGGAGAACACGTTGGAGCGGAAAACACCGTCTCTACAACCCAGACCCAACTTGCAGGCCTAATGCAGTGTTGTTTCAACAACTACTTAACGAGAGCTAGAAGATCGAAGCTATGGAGAGGCAACCTGGAGAACACCTTGGAGCGGAATACACCGTCTCTACAACCCAGACCCAAGTTGTAGGCCTAATGCAGTGTTGTTTCAACAACTACTTAACGAGAGCTAGAAGATCGAAGCTATGGAGAGGCAACCTGGAGAACACCTTGGAGCGGCAGACACCGTTAGTAGGCCCTACCGAAGTAGTAGCCCCAATGCAGTTTTCAAATTCCTATAGGCTGAAAACCAGACTATTGACGCTCAGCTTTTTTCAGAGGAGGACAGCTGTATTGAGTGGCGCAGACAGACACAGGTAGTAGGCCTTCAACAAAAAATTTGGCTCAATGCAGTTTAAAAAAGGTTACAGGGGTACACAGGCAGCATTGCTCTGGTCAGTGGAGGACAATTTCAATTATGGACCGCAGACAGACTTAGTACACCTACAATTAAAAAAAGGATGCTCTATGCAATTTAAAATAGGTTCCAGGGGTACACGGACAGCATTGGTCTGGTCAGTGGAGGACTATTGGAAGGAGGGACCGCAGACAGGCTCAGTAGGCCTAACATAACAAAAGTAGGCTGTAGGCACTTTAAAATAGGTTCCAGGGGTACACGGGCAGCATTGGTCAGGTCAGTGGAGGACTATTGGAAGGAAGGACCGCAGACAGGCTTAGCAGGCCTAACATAACAAAAGTAGGCTGTAGGCCCTTAAAACTAGGTTCCAGGGGTACACGGGCAGCAGTGGTCTGGTCAGTGAAGGACTATTGGAAGGAGGGACCGCAGACAGGCTTAGTAGGCCTAACATAACAAAAGTAGGCTGTAGGCACTTTAAAATAGCTTCCAGGGGTACATGGGCAGCAGTGGTCTGGTCAGTGAAGGACTATTGGAAGGAGGGACAGCAGACAGGCTTAGTAGGCCTAACATAACAAAAGTAGGCTGTAGGCACTTTAAAATAGGTTCTAGGGGTACACGGGCAGCAGTGGTGTGGTCAGTTGAGGACTATTGGAAGGAGGGACCGCAGAAAGGCTTAGTAGGCCTAACATAACAAAAGTAGGCTCTATGCACTTGGAATTATCTTGCAGGGGTACACAGGCAGCATTGGTGTTGTCAGCGGAGGCCGATTGTAATGAGTGTCTGACAGATAGTACTCCCAAAAAATAAATAGATGTTAATGTCTCGCAATACAACAAAACCAAAAAACAAAAGGGTGGCATACTTAGGTACAGGGGTGGGCTCTGCTGTGTTTCTGACCTAGTAATTTGGCGCAAAGTATTTACTGGTGTAAATATAGGACACTGCCCCAGACTATTTTAAGTAGCATCATCCATGTCAAGACATTGGTATTGTCAGTGCCAGGCATTGAAGGATGTCAGCGCATAGACTAAACATTGGTGGAGCTGTTAGAGATAATTTTGCAAATCGTAGAGCACTGTTTGAGCTGGGGGGGGGGAAACTGTCTTGTGGCCGGCGGTACAGGCCCAGGGCCCCTCAAGTTACAACGGTGTGTCTGACGTTGGTTGCACGCCACCACCGCCAGAGACACTTTATTGTACTATGAGGGACCCAGTGGCAGTGCCGTCAACCAAAAGCGTGCACACCCACCTCTTCAGACAAACGGCACTCTCACGGGTGCTTGCGCCAAGTGGCGAGACCACGGCCCCGTGGGGGGAGTTTGGCCATTCAGGGAGGTGTAAACATGTTGTATGCTGGACAAACAGCTGCTGCAAATTACGAGATTGGAAAACTCAGTCAGAGCAGTCCAGAAGCAAGACCTTTTCATTGGAAAGCTAGGTGTCAGCCGGGAAAGGTGGGGCAAAATAATTCGAAATCCAGTAGTGGTTCATTTTAATGAAGGTTAGATCATCAACATTTTAGGTAGCCAGACGAGTCCTTTTTTCGGTTAATATTGAACCAGCAGCACTGAATACTCTTTCTGATAGCACACTAGCGGCTGGGCAAGCAAGCTCCTGCAATGCATATTCTGCCAATTCTGGCCAGGTGTCTAATTTGGATGCCCAGTAATCAAATGGGAATGACGGTTGAGGGAGAACATCGATAAGGGATGAAAAATAGTTAGTAACCATACTGGACAAATGTTGTCTCCTGTCACTTTGAATTGATGCTGCAGTACCTGTCCTGTCTGAGGTCATAGCAAAATCACTCCACAACCTGGTCAGAAAACCCCTCTGTCCAACGCCACTTCTGATTTGAGCATCTCTAACACCTCTGGTCTGCTGCTTCCTGCAGCTCGTGTGAGAACGATCACCGGCGCTAAGTGCTGGGAATGCCTGAATCAAACGGTCAACAAGAGTTGATTGTTTGGTTGCTAATATTTGTTCCAAGTTCTCATGTGGCATAATATTTAGCAATTTGCCTTTATAGCGAGGATCAAGGAGGCAGGCCAACCAGTAATCGTCACCGGTAGTGTTGAGCGATACCGTCCGATACTTGAAAGTATCGGTATCGGATAGTATCGGCCGATACCCGAAAAGTATCGGATATCGCCGATACCGATATCCGATACCAATACAAGTCAATGGGACACCAAGTATCGGAAGGTATCCTGATGGTTCCCAGGGTCTGAAGGAGAGGAAACTCTCCTTCAGGCCCTGGGATCCATATTAATGTGTAAAATAAAGAATTAAAATAAAAAATATTGATATATTCACCTCTCCGGCGGCCCCTGGACATCACCGCGGGTAACCGGCAGGCTTCTTTGTTTAAAATGAGCGCGTTTAGGACCTGAGGAATGACGTTGCGGCTTCTGATTGGTCGCGTGCCGCCCATGTGACCGCCACGCGACCAATCAGAAGCCGCGACGTCATTCTCAGGCACTAAACTCCTCATTCTAGGAATTTAGGACCTGAGGAATGACGTTGCGGCTTCTGATTGGTCGCGTGGCGGTCACATGGGTGGCACGCGACCAATCAGAAGCCGCGACGTCATTCCTCAGGTCCTAAACGCGCTCATTTTAAACAAAGAAGCCTGCCGGTTACCCGCGGTGATGTCCAGGGTCCGCCGGAGAGGTGAATATATCAATATTTTTTATTTTAATTCTTTATTTTACACCTCACTATGGATCCGATACCGATACCCGATACCACAAAAGTATCGGATCTCGGTATCGGAATTCCGATACCACAAGTATCGGCCGATACCCGATACTTGCGGTATTGGAATGCTCAACACTAGTCATCGGTCATCATTTTAATAATGCGTGTGTCCTTTTTGAGGATACGTAAGGCATAATCCGCCATGTGGGACAAAGTTCCAGTTGTCAAATCTGCGGTTGTGCTGGGTTGAGGGGCAGTTTCAGGCAAATCTACGTCACTTGTGTTCCTCAAAAAACCAGAACCCGGCCTTGCCACGCCACCAATTTCCAGTGGCCCCGGAGAAGCTTCCTCATTAAAAAAATACTCATCCCCATCATCCTCCTCGTCCTCCTCCTCCTGTTCGCCCGCTACCTTGTCCTGTACACTGCCCTGACCGGACAATGGCTGACTGTCATCAAGGCTTTCCTCTTCCTCTGCTGCAGACGCCTGCTCCTTTATGTGCGTCAAACTTTGCATCAGCAGACGCATTAGGGGTATGCTCATGCTTATTATGGCGTTGTCTACACTTACCAGCCGTGTGCATTCCTCAAAACACTGAAGGACTTGACACATGTCTTGTACCTTCGACCACTGCACACCTGACAACTCCATGTCTGCCATCCTACTGCCTGCCCGTGTATGGGTATCCTCCCACAAATACATAACAGCCCGCCTCTGTTCGCACAGTCTGTGAAGCATGTGCAGTGTTGAGTTCCACCTTGTTGCAACGTTGATGATTAGGCGATGCTGGGGAAGGTTCAAAGAATGCTGATAGGTCTGCATACGGCTGGAGTGTAAGGGCGAACGGCGGATATGCGAGCAAAGTCCGCGCACTTTGAGGAGCAGGTCGGATAACCCCGGATAACTTTTCAGGAAGCACTGCACCACCAGGTTTAAGGTGTGAGCCAGGCAAGGAATGTGTTTCAGTTGGGAAAGGGCGATGGCAGCCATGAAATTCCTTCCGTTATCACTCATTACCTTGCCTGCCTCAAGATCTACAGTGCCCAGCCACGACTGCATTTCTTTCTGCAAGAACTAGGACAGAACTTCCGCGGTGTGTCTGTTGTCGCCCAAACACTTCATAGCCAATACAGCCTGCTGACGCTTGCCAGTAGCTGCCCCATAATGGGACACCTGGTGTGCAACAGTGGCAGCTGCGGATGGAGTGGTTGTGCCACTGCGGTCTGTGGACGAGCTCTCGCTTCTGCAGGAGGACGAGGAGGAGGAGGAGGAGGGGGGCGAACGGCTACAGCCAACTGATTCCTAGACCGTGGGCTAGGCAGAACTGTCCCAATATTGCTGTCCCCTGTGGACCCTGCATCCACCACATTCACCCAGTGTGCCGTGATGGACACGTAACGTCCCTGGCCATGCCTACTGGTCCATGCATCTGTTGTCAGGTGCACCTTTGTACTCACAGATTGCCTGAGTGCATGGACGATGCGCTCTTTAACATTCTGGTGGAGGGCTGGGATGGCTTTTCTCGAAAAGAAGTGTCGACTGGGTAGCTCGTAGCGTGGTTCAGCGTAGTCCATCAGGGCTTTGAAAGCTTCGCTTTCAACTAACCGGTAGGGCATCATCTCTAACGAGATTAGTCTAGCTATGTGGGCGTTAAAACCCTGTGTACGCGGATGCGAGGATGAGTACTTCCTTTTTCTAACGAGAGTCTCATGTAGGGTGAGCTGGACTGGAGAGCTGGAGATCGTGGAACTAGCGGGGGTGCCGGTGGACATGGCACACTGAGAGACGGTTGGAGACGGTATTCTTGCCGGTGCCCTAGATGCAGTGTTTCCTACTACGAAACTGGTGATTCCCTGACCCTGACTGCTTTGGCCTGGCAACGAAACCTGCACAGATACTGCAGGTGGTGCGGAAAATGGTGGCCTTACAGTGACGGAAGGGATGTAGCGTTGCTGACTAGCTTCATTGGCCGAGGGTGCTACAACCTTAACGGACGTTTGGTAGTTAGTCCAGGCTTGCAAATGCATGGTGGTTAAATGTAT
This sequence comes from Ranitomeya imitator, assembly GCF_032444005.1. NCBI lineage: Eukaryota > Metazoa > Chordata > Amphibia > Anura > Dendrobatidae > Ranitomeya > Ranitomeya imitator. The sequence continues at coordinate 180,357,420 of NC_091287.1, read as the reverse complement.
ATGAATGCAACTTGTATTTAGACTTTTCAGATTCTGACCTCTGCTTAGGGTAGTTGAACATTTTTGACAGATGACTTTGCGCTGATCAATTGGATGTTGTTTAAAAAAATGCCAAACTGCACTCTTTCTAGCATCGGATACCTTTTCAGGCATTGCAGACTGAGCTTCTTTAACCGGATGGCCACGCTGTCCTCCAACTGGTTTTGGCTTTGCCACGCGTTTTGGGCCAGATACAGGCCCGGCAGATGGAACCTGTTGCGATGTTGATGCCTGCTGCGACCCCTCCTCCTCCGCTTCAGAACTACTGCCGCCTGCACCCTGTTCCCCCAATGGCTGCCAATCGGGGTCAACAAGTGGGTCATCTATGACCTCCTCTTCTATCTCATGTGCAACTTCGTCTGTGTTACCGTGTAAGCCGGTGGTATAGCGTTTGTGACGGGGCACCATAGTCTCATCAGGGTCTGATTCTGGATCAGTACACTGCGAGGGCAATGTGGTGGTCTGAGTCAAAGGAACAGCATAGTAATCTGGCTGTGGCTGTGCATCTGTGCACTCCATGTCCGATTCAACTTGTAATTGGCATGGCCTGTTAACTGTTTCACTTTCTAACCCAGGAACGGTATGTGTAAAGAGCTCCATGGAGTAACCCGTTGTGTTGCCTGACGCATCCTTCTCTGTTGTTGTTTTTGCTGAACAGGACAATGGAGCGACTTGTCCCTGAGCGTGAACATCAACTAACGACGCGCTGCTTTTACATTTACCAGTTTCAGAAGAGGAGGCAAAAGAGCTAGAGGCTGAGTCAGCAAGGAAAGCCAAAACTTGCTCTTGCTGCTCCGGCTTTAAAAGCAGTTTTCCTACTCCCAGAAAAGGGAGCCTTCGAGGCCTTGTGTAGCCAGACGACGAACCTGGCTCCACAGCTCGAGACTTAGGTGCTATATTGTTTTTCCCACGACCACCTGATGCTCCACCACCACTACCATCATTACCAGCTGGCAATGAACGCCCACGGCCACGACCTCTTCCACCAGACTTCTTCATTGTTTTAAAAACGGAACCAAAGTAACGGTATTTGTTACTGTAAAACAACTTACTAGGTGAAGTCAAACTTCAGTAGGATTTAGATATCCCTTTATAGGTGGGTGAGACTGCAAGGAAAATCAGGCACAATGTTACACACTCGGTTTTCTGTGGCACAAAATGAGACAGATGCCACACACGCAGGACTGGCACTGAAGCACAAATGCCAATATTATTCTCCCACTATTTTTTTTTTTTCAGGGAGAATTTAAAAACCAAAATAAAAAAAACAGACACTAGACTTTCTGTGGCCCACAATTTGAGAGAGATGGCACACAAGACTGGCACAGAAGCACAAATGCCAATATTAATCTCCCACTATTTATTTTTTTTCAGGGAGAATTTAAAAAAAAAAAAACAGACACTAGGCTTTCTGTGGCCCACAATTTGAGAGAGATGGCACACACGACTGGCACTCAAGCACAGATGCCAATATTAATCTCCCATATATTTTTTTTTTAAGGGAGAATTAAAAACAAAAAAAAACAGTATTGCAGACACTAGGCTTTCTGTGGCCCACAATTTGAGAGAGATGCCACACACGCAGAACTGTCACTCAAGCACAAATGCCAATCTTAATCTCCCACTTCTTTTTTGTTTCTGGGAGAATTGTCAAAAAATCAGGACCAATATTACACACTAGGCTTTCTGTGCCCCAAAATTGGAGAGAGATGGCACACACAGGACTGGCACTCTAGCAGAAATGCCAATCTTAATCTCCCACTACTTTTTTTTGTTAGGGAGAATTGTCAAGAAATCAGGCCCAGTATTACACACTAGGCTTTCTGTGCCCCAAAATTGGAGAGAGATGGCACACACAGGACTGGCACTCTAGCAGAAATGCCAATCTTAATCTCCCACTACTTTTTTTTGTTAGGGAGAATTGCCAAGAAATCAGGGCCAGTATTACACACTAGGCTTTCTGTGCCCCAAAATTGGAGAGAGATGGCACACACAGGACTGGCACTCTAGCAGAAATGCCAATCTTAATCTCCCACTATTTTTTTTTTAGGGAGAATTGTCAAGAAATCAGGCCCAGTATTACACACTAGGCTTTCTGTGCCCCAAAATTGGAGAGAGATGGCACACACAGGACTGGCACTCTAGCAGAAATGCCAATCTTAATCTCCCACTACTTTTTTTTGTTAGGGAGAATTGTCAAGAAATCAGGCCCAGTATTAATAGATTAATAGATTTAGCAAAGTGAGGCCCAACTTACTGAACAGACCGAGGATAGGAAAGGTAGCTTTGCGGTCAGCACAAAAACCTACAAAAAGACCACGCAGAGGGCGCAAAAGACCCTCCGCACCGACTCACGGTGCGGAGGCGCTCCCTCTGCGTCCCAGAGCTTCCAGCAAGCAAGACACAAACAAAATAGCAAGCTGGACAGAAAGATAGCATACCAGAGAAAAACAAGCAGGCACTTAGCTACTGCTGGGAAGACAGGTCACAAGAACGATCCAGGAGTGAACAAGACCAATACTGGAACATTGACAGGTGGCATGGAGCAAAGATCTAAGTGGAGTTAAATAGAGCAGCCAGCTAACGAATTAACCTCGTCACCTGTGGAAGGAAACTCAGAAACACCCACAGCCACCAGAGGAATTCCATGGATAGAACCAGCCGAAGTACCATTCATGACCACAGGAGGGAGCCCGACAACAGAATTCACAACAGGCGCTGCACTGGTAGCACAAAGGCTTTGGGAAAAGCTAAATGTCTCCTCGCCCTCCCCAAAAGAAATTCAGCAAATTCTGTGTTCCCAAATCCAAATGTTCCCCTCCCTTCTGAGTCCCAGCTTGTCTAAACCACATATAGCAACCACATGTTTGCCATTTCTGTAGCAATGAGAGCCTGCCTAATTTATATGTGCATGAGCTGGCTACATTGCACTGGTCAATGGCAGTTTGCAATTTTTACTCAGCAATATTTACTGCTGTTGATAAATTCCCAAAGGGGTATAATTTCCAAAATGGGGTTACTTGAGGGGGATTCTGCTCTTCTAGCACTTAGGTTCTCTGTATTTGGAGTCCGCTAAACTATTATTGAAAATTCTGTGCTCCATGATGCCTCTTGTATAACAGTACTGCTTAGCCATATGGCGAGACTCAGGAGGGATTACTGTACTGCCACATTTGGGGTATTTCTACATTCAGCAGAAATTGCGGGACACATTTTGGTGCTATGTTTACCCATTTCCCAGTGTGAAAATGTAAAAACTGAGGGTAAAACAACATTTTGGTGGTAAAAATATATATATATTTTCTTTATTGCCCAATGGTATAGAATTCTGTGACGCACCTGTGATGTTAATATGATCACTGTTCACCTAAATGAATTAATTGAGAGGTGTAGTTTGTAAAATGGAGTTTCTTATTGTGGGATCTGCTGTTCTGGCACCTCAAGGGCTCTGCCAGTTTGACATGTCACCTTCAAATCAGTGCAGCAAAATGTGAACTCCAGTATGGAGCTACTTTCCTTCTGAGCTTTGCATTGTGCAAAAAGTAGTTTTCAACCACATTTTCTCTTGTTATACTTGTGAAAATAACATATTGTGACTAAAATAACATTTTTGTGGGGAAAAAAGTGATTTTTTTATTGTTACTGCTCTAAGTTATAAACTTTTGTGAATCAACTGGGGGTTCAAGGTGCTCACCACACATCTAGATACATTTCTTGAAGGATCTAGCCTCCAAAATGGTGTCAGTTGTGGGGTTTTTCCACTGTTTAGGCACATCAGGGGCTCTGCAAATGCGACATGACACCAGCAGACCATTCCATCAAAGTCTGTGTTCCAACACTTTATTTTCTGAGCCCTGTCGTGAGCCTTAGGCTGCCATCACACTAGCAGTATTTGGTCAGTATTTTACATCAGTATTTGTAAGACAAAACCAGGAGTGGAACAATTAGAGGAAAAGTATAATAGAAACATATGCACCACTTCTCTATTTATCACCCACTCCTGGTTTTGGCTTACAAATACTGATGTAAAATACTGACCAAATACTGCTAGTGTGACGGCAGCCTTAACAGTATTTTCCCCCCACATATAGGGTATCGGCGCACTCAGGAGATATTGCACAACAAGATATTTGGTGCAATTTTTCCTGTTACTTTAATAAAAATGCAAAATTTGGGGCTAAAATACATTTTAGTGGGAAAATTAGATTGTTTTTATTTTCATGGCTCAACGTTAATAAACTTCTGTCAAGCATTTAGGTGTTCAAAGTGCTCACCACTCATCTAGATAAGTTCACTGAGGGGTTTAGTTTCAAAAATGGTGTCACTTGTGGCAGTTTCCACTATTTTGGCACATCAGGGGCTCTCCAAATGCAACATGGCGTCTGCTAATTATTCCAGCAAATTTTGCCATCAAATAGTCAAATGGCGCTCCTTCCCTTCAAAGTCCTGCTGTGTGCCCAAACAGTAACTTTCCCCCACATATTGGGTATGAGCATATGGATCGCCCCCACGTAAGGGCAATGGGGTACTCTGTACCGGGTCCTTCAGTTGCCTCAGCGAGGATGTCACGGTGGCCTGACCAGGACCGTGGCCCTATGAGGGGCGCCCAACTAAAAGGCAGAGTTCGTAGATAACGGTAGTGTTCGTGACGCCACCTGTGGTATTCGGTCAGAGTGACCGACGCTGCTTAGGGGTCCGCTGGGGTGGTGTTATGGCAGCTAGATGGTATACTGTTATGGCTGGCAATCAGGCAACACAGCGTGCAGTAATCAGCGCACATACAGAGATCTGGCAATAACCAAAAACAATAGGACGAGCTCTGAGACGTGGAATCTCTGTAGACTGCAGTACCTGATCTATCCTCATACAACTATAAGCAGCAGTGGATTGCGCCTATCACTACCTATGCAACTCGGCACTGCCTGAGGAGCTGACTAGCCTGAAGATAGAAATACAAGCCTGACTTACCTCAGAGAAATACCCCAAAGGAATAGGCAGCCCCCCACATATAATGACTGTTAGCAAGATGAAAAGACAAACGTAGGAATGAAATAGATTCAGCAAAGTGAGGCCCGATATTCTAGACAGAGCGAGGATAGCAAAGAGAACTATGCAGTCTACAAAAAACCCTAAAACGAAAACCACGCAAAGGGGCAAAAAGACCCACCGTGCCGAACTAACAGCACGGCAGTGCACCCCTTTGCTTCTCAGAGCTTCCAGCAAAAGTTAATAGCAAGCTGGACAGAAAAAACAGAAAACAAACTAGAAGCACTTATCTAGCAGAGCAGCAGGCCCAAGGAAAGATGCAGTAGCTCAGATCCAACACTGGAACATTGACAAGGAGCAAGGAAGACAGACTCAGGTGGAGCTAAATAGCAAGGCAGCCAACGAGCTCACCAAAACACCTGAGGGAGGAAGCCCAGAGACTGCAATACCACTTGTGACCACAGAAGTGAACTCAGCCACAGAATTCACAACAGTACCCCCCCCTTGAGGAGGGGTCACCGAACCCTCACCAGAACCCCCAGGCCGACCAGGATGAGCCACATGAAAGGCACGAACAAGATCTGGGGCATGGACATCAGAGGCAAAAACCCAGGAATTATCTTCCTGAGCATAACCCTTCCATTTGACCAGATACTGGAGTTTCCGTCTAGAGACACGAGAATCCAAAATCTTCTCCACAATATACTCCAATTCCCCCTCCACCAAAACAGGGGCAGGAGGCTCCACAGATGGAACCATAGGTGCCACGTATCTCCTCAACAACGACCTATGGGATACATTATGTATGGAAAAGGAGTCTGGGAGGGTCAGACGAAAAGACACCGGATTGAGAATCTCAGAAATCCTATACGGACCAATAAAACGAGGTTTAAATTTAGGAGAGGAAACCTTCATAGGAATATGACGAGAAGATAACCAAACCAGATCCCCAACACGAAGTCGGGGTCCCACACGGCGTCTGCGATTAGCGAAAAGCTGAGCCTTCTCCTGGGACAAGGTCAAATTGTCCACTACCTGAGTCCAGATCTGCTGCAACCTGTCCACCACAGAATCCACACCAGGACAGTCCGAAGACTCAACCTGTCCTGTCTCAGATATGTTTCCAAGGTCTGATTGGTTCGTTCGGTCTGGCCATTAGTCTGAGGATGGAAGGCCGAGGAGAAAGATAGGTCAATGCCCATCCTACCACAAAAGGCTCGCCAGAACCTCGAGACAAACTGGGAACCTCTGTCAGAAACAATATTCTCAGGAATGCCATGTAAACGAACCACATGCTGGAAGAACAAAGGCACCAAATCAGAGGAGGAAGGCAATTTAACCAAGGGCACCAGATGGACCATTTTAGAAAAGCGATCACAGACCACCCAAATGACCGACATTTTTTGAGAAACGGGAAGGTCAGAAATGAAATCCATCGAAATATGTGTCCAAGGCCTCTTCGGGACCGGCAAGGGCAAAAGCAACCCACTGGCACGTGAACAGCAGGGCTTAGCCCTAGCACAAATTCCACAGGACTGCACAAAAGCACGCACATCCCGTGACAGAGATGGCCACCAGAAGGATCTAGCAACCAACTCCCTGGTACCAAAGATTCCTGGATGACCGGCCAGCACCGAACAATGAAGTTCAGAGATAACTTTACTAGTCCACCTATCAGGGACGAACAGTTTCTCGGCCGGACAACGATCAGGTTTATTAGCCTGAAATTTCTGCAACACTCTCCGCAAATCAGGGGAGATGGCAGACACAATGACTCCTTCCTTGAGGATACTCGCCGGCTCAGATAACCCCGGAGAGTCGGGCACAAAACTCCTAGACAGAGCATCCGCCTTCACATTTTTAGAGCCCGGAAGGTATGAAATCACAAAATCAAAACGAGCAAAAAATAACGACCAACGGGCCTGTCTAGGATTCAAGCGCTTGGCAGACTCAAGATAAGTAAGGTTCTTATGATCAGTCAAAACCACCACGCGATGCTTAGCACCCTCAAGCCAATGACGCCACTCCTCGAATGCCCACTTCATGGCCAGCAACTCTCGGTTGCCCACATCATAATTACGCTCAGCAGCAGAAAATTTCCTGGAAAAGAAAGCACATGGTTTGAACACTGAGCAACCAGAACCTCTCTGTGACAAAACCGCCCCTGCACCAATCTCAGAAGCATCAACCTCGACCTGGAACGGAAGAGAAACATCAGGTTGACACAACACAGGGGCACAGCAAAAACGACGCTTCAACTCCTGAAAAGCTTCCAAGGCAGCAGAAGACCAATTAACCAAATCAGCACCCTTCTTGGTCAAATCGGTCAATGGTCTGGCAATGCTAGAAAAATTACAGATGAAGCGACGATAAAAATTAGCAAAGCCCAGGAATTTCTGCAGACTTTTTAGAGATGTCGGCTGAGTCCAATCCTGGATGGCCTGAACCTTAACCGGATCCATCTCGATAGTAGAAGGGGAAAAGATGAACCCCAAAAATGAAACTTTCTGCACACCGAAGAGACACTTTGATCCCTTCACGAACAAGCAATTAGCACGCAGTACCTGGAAAACCATTCTGACTTACTTCACATGAGACTCCCAATCATCTGAGAAGATCAAAATGTCATCCAAGTAAACAATCAAGAATTTATCCAGATACTCACGGAAAATGTCATGCATAAAAGACTGAAAAACAGATGGAGCATTGGCAAGTCCGAACGGCATCACCAGATACTCAAAATGACCCTCGGGCGTATTAAATGCCGTTTTCCATTCATCTCCCTGCCTGATTCTCACCAGATTATACGCACCACGAAGATCAATCTTAGTAAACCAACTAGCCCCCTTAATCCGAGCAAACAAGTCAGAAATCAATGGCAAGGGATACTGAAACTTAACAGTGATCTTATTAAGAAGGCGGTAATCAATACACGGTCTTAGCGAACCATCCTTCTTGGCTACAAAAAAGAACCCTGCTCCCAATGGTGACGACGATGGGCGAATATGTCCCTTCTCCAGGGACTCCTTCACATAACTGCGCATAGCGGTGTGTTCAGGTACGGACAAATTAAATAAACGACCCTTAGGGAATTTACTACCAGGAATCAAATCGATAGCACAATCACAATTCCTATGCGGAGGTAGGGCATCAGACTTGGACTCTTCAAATACATCCTGAAAGTCCGACAAGAACTCTGGGATGTCAGAAGGAATGGATGACGAAATAGACAAAAATGGAACATCACCATGTACTCCCTGACAACCCCAGCTGGTTACCGACATAGAGTTCCAATCCAATACTGGATTATGGGTTTGTAGCCATGGCAACCCCAACACGACCACATCATGCAAATTATGCAGTACCAGAAAGCGAATAACTTCCTGATGTGCAGGAGCCATGCACATGGTCAGCTGGGCCCAGTACTGAGGCTTATTCTTGGCCAAAGGTGTAGCATCAATTCCTCTCAACGGAATAGGACACCGCAAAGGCTCCAAGAAAAATCCACAACGTTTAGCATAATCCAAATCCATCAGATTCAGGGCAGCGCCTGAATCCACAAACGCCATGACAGAATACGATGACAAAGAGCACATTAAGGTAATGGACAAAAGGAATTTGGACTGTACAGTACCAATAACGGCAGAGCTATCGAACCGCCTAGTGCGTTTAGGACAATTAGAAATAGCATGAGTAGAATCACCACAATAGAAACACAGTCTGTTCAGACGTCTGTGTTCTTGCCGTTCTACTTTAGTCATAGTCCTGTCGCACTGCATAGGCTCAGGTTTACTCTCAGACAATACCGCCAGATGGTGCACAGATTTACGCTCGCGCAAGCGACGACCGATCTGAATGGCCAAGGACATAGACTCATTCAAACCAGCAGGCATAGGAAATCCCACCATTACATCCTTAAGAGCTTCAGAGAGACCCTTTCTGAACAAAGCCGCTAGTGCAGATTCATTCCACAGAGTGAGTACTGACCACTTCCTAAATTTCTGACAATATACTTCTACATCATCCTGACCCTGGCATAAAGCCAGCAGATTTTTCTCAGCCTGATCCACTGAATTAGGCTCATCGTAAAGCAATCCCAGCGCCTGGAAAAATGCATCAACATTACTCAATGCAGAATCTCCTGGTGCAAGAGAAAACGCCCAGTCCTGTGGGTCGCCGCGCAAAAAAGAAATAATAATCAAAACCTGTTGAATAGGATTACCAGAAGAATGAGGTTTCAAGGCCAAAAATAGCTTACAATTATTTCTGAAGCTCAGGAACTTAGTTCTGTCACCAAAAAACAAATCAGGAATCGGAATTCTTGGTTCTAGCATCGATTTCTGATCAATAGTATCTTGAATCTTTTGTACATTTACAACGAGATTATCCATTGAGGAGCACAGAGCCTGAATATCCATGTCCACAGCTGTGTCCTGAAGCACTCTAATGTCTAGGGGAAAAAAAAGACTGAAGACAGAGCTAAGAAAAAAAAATGATGTCAGGATTTCTTTTTTCCCTCTATTGGGAATCATTGGGGGGCTCCTTGTACTGTTATGGCTGGCAATCAGGCAACACAGCGTGCAGTAATCAGCGCACATACAGAGATCTGGCAATAACCAAAAACAATAGGACGAGCTCTGAGACGTGGAATCTCTGTAGACTGCAGTACCTGATCTATCCTCACACAACTATAAGCAGCAGTGGATTGCGCCTATCACTACCTATGCAACTCGGCACTGCCTGAGGAGCTGACTAGCCTGAAGATAGAAATACAAGCCTGACTTACCTCAGAGAAATACCCCAAAGGAATAGGCAGCCCCCCACATATAATGACTGTTAGCAAGATGAAAAGACAAACGTAGGAATGAAATAGATTCAGCAAAGTGAGGCCCGATATTCTAGACAGAGCGAGGATAGCAAAGAGAACTATGCAGTCTACAAAAACCCTAAAACGAAAACCACGCAAAGGGGCAAAAAGACCCACCGTGCCGAACTAACAGCACGGCGGTGCACCCCTTTGCTTCTCAGAGCTTCCAGCAAAAGTTAATAGCAAGCTGGACAGAAAAAACAGAAAACAAACTAGAAGCACTTATCTAGCAGAGCAGCAGGCCCAAGGAAAGATGCTGTAGCTCAGATCCAACACTGGAACATTGACAAGGAGCAAGGAAGACAGACTCAGGTGGAGCTAAATAGCAAGGCAGCCAACGAGCTCACCAAAACACCTGAGGGAGGAAGCCCAGAGACTGCAATACCACTTGTGACCACAGAAGTGAACTCAGCCACAGAATTCACAACAGTATACCTTCCCACAGGTGAAGTATTTCCCCAGGGCTTCCCAGATGTGTAGATGATGATGGTAAATGATGTAAGGCGCGGCAAATAACGAGGACACAATGGGTGCAGTCTCTTTACCTTTACTGAAGGCTTCAGCATCCACAGTCCAGAGTGCCGGATGACAGAGTAGGCAGGGTTCGGCCGGTCTGATAGCAATTCCAGAGTCCCCTTATCCAGGTGGAAATCAGTAGCCTTCCCGTTGTGCACAGTAACATAGTAGGTCCCTACTTGCATTAGCTACCATATGGTCAACTTGGAATTGACTGCCCTGCCGGTCACTGAAGTAAAGCGTAGAGTCTATTACTCCCTCGGTGTTCCGGCCACCGGGTCTGCGCTTCGGAAGGAGGCAGCCTGCTTCTAGCTGGTCTCCCACCGATGTTTCACTCCTGTTGCTATGACTTCTTTTCTCACTCACTGCAGCACATTTCCTTTCTTGTCCTTTCTTAGGATGCTGCCGCATGGGTTGCAGGCGCAGCTCCGTGTCCTTCTTTCCTTCCTCCTCAGACTTCAGTCTGGATCTGACCAGGGATCACCCCAGCCAGCTCGACCTGGAGACCTTTCCTCGTCGGTCTCCAGCCAGGAACTCTCCTCTCCTCCACTGAACTGACTAACTTCCTAACCAACCCACCAGTTTTACCCTGTGTGAGGAGTGGCCTAGTAGATAGAACCCTTAGCTCTCCCTGGTGGACTGGAGTGTGAAGTGTGTGTGTGGCTGTGATACCTGGTAAGGTGAACTCCTTTGGTGCCATCAGACGTAACATCACTCCCCCTGGTGGAAGAACGACATTACTGCAACGAACCAGGACTCTGGGGCGCTGCACGTACTCAGCAGAAATTGCAAAAATTGCATGATGCAATTTCTCCTGTTACCCTAAAAAACATTTTTAGTGGAAAATGTTTTTTTTTCATTTTCACAGCTCAAAGTTATAAACTTCTGTGAAGCATCTGGGGGTTCAAGGTGCTCATCACATTCTAGATAAGTTACCTGAGGTGTCTACTTTCCAAAATGGTGTCACTTGTGGGCAATTTCCACTGTTTTGTCACATTTGGGGCTCTTCAAACACAACATGTTGTCCTCTAATTAATCCGGCAAATTTTACATTCAAAAAGTCAAATGGCACTCTTTTCCTTCCAAGCCCTGCCGTATGCCCAAACAGTGGTTTTTCCCCACATGGATGGTATCTGCATGCGCAGGAGAAATTGCATAACAAGTTTTAGTGTCCATATTTTCCTGTTATACTTGCGAAAATAAAAAATCTTGGGTCTAAATTACAATTTTTATGCCAAAAACTTAAATGTTCATTTTTTCCTTCCACATTCCAAAAATTCCTGTAAAGCACCTGAAGGGTTAATAAACTTCTTGTATGTGGTTTTGAGCATGGTAAGGGGTGCAGTTTTTAGAATGGTGTCACTTTGGGTATTTTCGTTCATATAGGCCCTTCAAAGTCTAGTTTGATGTGGTCCCTATAAAATGGTTTTGTAAATATTGTTGGAAAAATGAGAAATCGCTGGTCAACTTTTGACACATAACTTTCTAACAAAAAAAAATGTTTCAAAAATTGTGCTGATGTAAAGATTACAAGTTTGAAATTTTATTTATTAACTATTTTTGTGATGTAACTCTCTGATTTTGAAAATTTAGAAAATTGCTAAATTTTCTACATTTTTGCCAAATTTCCGTTTTTTTCACAAATTAACACGTCATATCGAAGAAAGTTTACCACTATCATAAAGTACAATATGTCACAAATAAAGTGTCAGAATCAGTGGGATTTGTTGAAGTGTTTCAAAGTTATTACCTCATAAACTGACGCTGGTCAGAATTGTAAAATTTGGCCAGGTCATGAAGGTGAAAAAAGGCACTGGTGTGAAGGGGTTAAACAATTTTTACTTCACAGAAACAATCATTTGTGATCTCATGCTGTCCTGCCTGTATATGTTTTCTCTCCCCCCTGGCCAGGAGCTGTGGTATGATCAAACCATGTCCCTGTACGGTCAGAAATAGCCATTACCCAGTACACAGCAGGGGCACATGTATAAGATTATCTCAGCACAGGAACATTTTATTTAAAAACATCCAATTTTGGAACTTATTATTATTCCAAAATCTATTGATTAAAAGTAACTTTTGCCCATGGGAAAACCCCTTTAACCCATTTCTGAGGTCAGAACCCCCGCTTTGATGCAGGCTCTGGCGGTGAGCCCACATCAAATCCGGGACATGTCAACTGTTTTGAACAGCTGACATGTGCCCGCAATAGCGTCGGGTGGAATAGCGATCCATCTGCCGCTATTAACTAGTTAAATGCCGCTGTCAAACGCTGACAGCGGCATTTATCCGGCGCTTCCGGCCATCGGGCCGGAAATAAGCGCATCGCCGACCCCTGTCACATGATCGGGGGTCAGCGATGCGTCAGCATAGTAACCATAGAGGTCCTTGAGACCTCTATGGTTGCTGATGCCGGATTGCTGTGAGCGCCACCCTGTGGTCGGCGCTCATAGCAATGCAGGAATTCAGCTACATAGGAGCGATCTGATGATCACTCCCATGTAGCTGAGCCGATCGGGTTGTGCCAGCTTCTAGCCTCCCATGGAGGCTATTGAAGCATGGCAAAACTAAAAAAAAAAAGTAAAAAAGAAGTAAAAAAAAAAATATATAAAAGTTTAACTCACCCCCCTTTCGCCCGATTCAAAATAAAACAATAAAAAAATCAAACCTACACATATTTAGTGTCGCCGCGTTCAGAATCGCCTGATCTATCAATAAAAAAAAATTAACCTGATCGCTAAATGGCATAGCAAGAAAAAAATTTGAAACGCCAAAATTACATTTTTTGGTTGCCACAACATTGCATTAAAATGCAATAACAGGCAATCAAAAGAACGTATCTGCACAAATGTGGTATCAATAAAAACGTCAGCTTGGAACGCAAAAAATAAGCCCTCAACCAACCCCAGATCACGAAAAATGGAGACGCTACAGGTATCGGAAAATGACACAATTTTCTTTTTGCAAAGTTTCAAATTTTTTTTCACAATTTGGATAAAAGAGAACCTAGACATGTTTGGTGTCTATGAACTCGTAATGACCTGGAGAATCATAATAGCGGGTCAGTTTTAGCATTTAGTGAACCTAGTAAAAAAGCCAAACAAAAAACAAGTGTGGGATTGCACTTTTTTTGCAATTTCACCGCACTTGGAATTTTTTTCCCGTTTTCTAGTACACGGCATGATAAAACCAATGATGTCATTCAAAAGTACAACTTGTCCCGCAAAAAAATAAGCCCTCACATAGCCATATTGATGGAAAAATAAAAAAGTTATGGCTCTGGGAAGGAGGGGAGCGAAAAACGAACACGGAAAAACGGAAAATCCCAAGGTCATGAAGGGGTTAAGTGTCTTCCATTTCCACTTGAAAACAGATGTCTTTGGGCACCTGAAAATTACCACATATTTTCCCTGTCACTTAGGACTCTAGCTACTACAATTAATTTTATATTCAATCACATGTTTGATTGAGTCCAAGAATTCCGTGGTGTATCTTATCAATAGCAAGATGCTGTATTTATCTAATGCCTTAATTTTTCAACTTTGAATAAAACTTTTGTCCTCGTGTTAACCTTGAGATTCAGATGTTAGTTAGGAAAAACATGCATGAATTGTATGAATTCATTTCTTGCAATTTTTAGTCTGGAAAAACTCAGTGATGAAGAACTTTCAGAAACCAATTTCACAGGTGATTAACAAAATGATTATCTTCCCTGTAAATTTCTGTGAAGAAAAGATGACTTTTTCAAATGCAACCAGTACAAAAAGCATATTTATTTAAGCAGTGTTTGGATGAATTACCAGGTAATTGATTGGCAAGTTGTCATGTTGTCTTTAAAGCAAAACTTTTGAAACTCTTCTTTTTGCACATGCTACAATTCTCCTTAAAAGCCTTTCTATCATACTGTTGTATACTGTTCAATCCATTAGAGATGCTGTTGAGTTGCTGTGCATGAAATTACAACCTCAAGTACTCCTTTTGTACGTTTTGACCCACGTAGGTGTCAAATGTACTCTGTTATCCAGCTTCAATAAATAAAATTTATTACTGCTTCTATTTTATGATTAATCAAGTTTTATTGAATCAAACAACAACCTTGTGAGAAAAACTCACTATAAGGCCGGAGTCACACTACAGCGAGATACGGCCGAGTCTCGCAGGTTAAAATCAAGCTCTGGAACCGCTGTAACAGGCCAGATTAACTCCCCCACCCAGAATATACCCGGGGTTAAAGTGGCCTAGGCCAGATTATACCCGGGTATATTCTGGCCTAGCCCAAACTATACCCAGGGGTATAAATTGGACTAGTCCAGTTTATACCCCTCTGGGCCAGACTATACCCCGGGGTATAAATTGGACTAGTCCAGATTATACCCCTCCAGGTCAGAATATACCCCAGCTGCTGTAGATCAGACAGCGCACAGGGCCCCAGGCAGAGTACAGGACCCCAGGCAGCACACGGGGCCCCAGGCAGCACACGGGGCCCCAGGCAGAGCACAGGGGCCCCAGGCAGCACACGGGGCCCCAGGCAGCGCACAGGGGGGCAGAGACAGTGCACAAGGGAGGGGGAAGAGACAGCGTGCAAGGGGGGAAGAGACAGCGCGCAGGGCCCCTGTGCGCTGTCTCTGCCTCCTGTGCGCTGTCTGGGATCCCATGTGCGCTGTTTGGGACCCCTGTGTGATGTCTGTGGCCCCGTTCTTGAGTATATTAAAGACTAAAGCATATTAAAGATCCGATTTTTCACACTTATGAGAACCATTGAGTGATGTACTCAAGAACGGGGCCCCAGACATCGCACAGGGGCCCCAGACATCACAAATCGCACAGGGGCCCTAGACATCTTAGGCTAGTTTCACATTTGCACACGGCTGTGTACGCTCTCAGTGAAGCCGTGCCCATTGTGGTGCCCGCCAATTAAGCTCCACCCAGGTGCGCATGCGGCCGCATGCGGCCTGCGTACCCTATCTCTATCATTGGGTACGCAGGCCCTGCAGATGTTTGCCTATGCGTCCACATGCGTTGTTTTGACGATTCGGTGAACGCAAGAAAATCCAGCTTGTTGCCTTCGCTGCGGGTTGCAGCACCGTCAAAAGAACGTCGGCGGAGCTTAACCGGCGGGGCGCAGCAGTGGTCAAGGCTTCACTGAGAGCGTACGCATGCGCACGGCTGTACGCAAATGTGAAACTAGGATTGACTGTCACAGATAGCGCACAGGGGGGCCCAGACAGCGCACAGGGGACATGCGCTCTGTCTATTTCCCCCCCTTGCACGCTATCTCTTACCCCCTTGCTCACTGTCTCTGCCCCCCTGTGGGCTATCTGGGACCCCCTGTGCACTGCCTGGAGACCCTGTGTGCTGCCTGGGGCCCTGTGCGCTGCCTGGGGCCCCTGTGTGCTGCCCGGGGCCCCTGTGTGCTGCCTGGGGCCCTGTGGGCTGCCTGGGGCCCTGTGCACTGCCTGGGGCCCCTGTGCGCTGCCTGGGGCCCTGTGCACTGCCTGGGGCCCCTGTGCACTGCCTGGGGCCCTGTGGGCTGCCTGGGGCCCCTGTGGGCTGCGTGGGGCCCCTGTGCACTGCATGGGGCACCGTGCGCTGTTTGGAGCTCTGTGCGCTACCTGGGGCCCCTGTGTGCTGCCTGGGGCCCCTGTGTGCTGCCCGGGGCCCCTGTGTGCTGCCTGGGTGGGTCCCTGTGCACTGCCTGGGGCCCCTGTGGGTTGCCTGGGGCCCCTGTGGGCTGCCTGGGGTCCCATGCACTGCTTGGGGCTATGTGCGCTGTTTGGGGCTCCGTGCGCTGCCTGGGGCCCCTGTGTGCTGCCTGGGGCCCTGTGTGCTGCCTGGGCCCCTGTGGGCTGCCTGGGGCCCCTGTGCGCTGCCTGGGGCCCCTGTGGGCTTCCTGGGGCCCCTGTGGGCCACCTGGGGTCCTGTGCACTGCCTGGGGCCCCTGTGTGCTGCCTGGAGCCCTGTGGGCTGCCCGGGGCCCCTGTGTGCTGCCTGGGGCCCTTGTGCTCTGCCTGGGGCCCCTGTGCGCTGCATGGCGCCCTGTGCACTGCCTGGGGCCCCTGTGGGCAACCTGGGGTCCTGTGCGCTGCCTGGGGCACCGTGCGCTGTTTGGGACTCCGTGCGCTGCCTGGGGCCCCTGTGCGCTGCCTGGAGCCCTGTGGGCTGCCCGGGGGCCCTGTGTGCTGCCCGGGGCCCTATGCGCTGCCTGGGGCCCCTGTGCGCTGCCTGGGGCCCTGTGAGCTACCTGGGGCCCCTGTGGGCTGCCTGGGGTCCTGTGCACTGCCTGGGGCACCGTGCGCTGCTTGGGTCTCCGTGCGCTGCCTGGGGCCCTTGTGTGCTGCCTGGGGCCCCTGTGCGCTGCCTGGGGCCCTGTGCGCTGCCTCCAAAAAGAAAGTAGTAAAACCTCCCTCCACCCAAAAGATATTTAACTTGAGCTCCCATATACTTTCAGAAAACAAAATATCCCTTCTACAGGAGGGACTGAAATTTGCACCAACCATAACGGCTAACCCTTTCAACTTGCATATTAGTATGAAACAGTTTTTACGCAACTTGGCTATTAAGAAATATTTTCTCAAAAAAGGAACGCAGGTTACTAACTCTGGCACTCATGAATACATACAGACCTCACTATCCAACCCTTCTACATTTCATCCTGTACAAGAATAATCAAGTGCGTTTCGGTCATTTGAATCTGCAGTCACGCAAGATATTAGGAAAATAAAGAGAAAAAACCCAAAATATATTTCTCAAAATTTAAATAACTTTGAAAGAAAGGCACTATTGGACCTCCAAGAAAATAATGGCATCAGTATACGCCCGGCAGATAAAGGGGGCGGTATTGTTGTCCTCAATTGGACTGCATATCAAAAGGAATCTATTAGACTCCTGAATGATGAAATCACCTGCAGGAAATTAAATAATGACCCTACTGAACGATATGTAAAAAATCTTAACATCTTAGTGGAGCGCCCCCAGATGCAGGGCCGCGGGTTACTCGGTACCGGTCCTCTCTGTCTCAATTCAAGGGTTGTCACGGTGGCTGGACCCGGTCCGTGACCCTGCTAAGGGGTGTCCAATAAAAGGGGTGATGAAAGTCGGCTAAGGTGAATGCGAAGGCGATGCCGTGAGGCTCCTCCGGGTAACCGGGGGAGTCTCTGTCTTTGACCCCACACTCCAGCTCCGGGTGACTGGTCATGGCCTCCTCCACGTGGCTGCTGCCCTCTTTGTCCTTTTCCCGCTCTCCTCTTCGTGGGCGGTTTCGCTTCTTTGGTCTCCGCCCACCATTTAGGATCAGGAGGCGGATCTCGGCCGCTGACGGACACGTCCTCAACGTACAGAAATACTTGGACTGGGCAGCCATTGCTTTTCGCGCTTCTCAGTTCTTTCACGCCCACAACTCCACGCCCTTCTTCTTCTCCTGCGCTCCTCGTGGTGCTATAACAGCGGCGATTTTGGCGGGAATCTTTGCGGCAATCAGCAATGCACAGTCTTTGCAATAAATCACAGTTCAAGCACAATTCCAACACAGTTCCAAGGCACACATGACCCAATTCTTCAGGCTTAAGTACGATCCTGTTCGTGACGCCAAGTTGGAGCGCCCCCAGACGCAGGGCTGCGGGTTACTCGGTACCGGTCCTCTCTGTCTCAATTCAAGGGTGGTCACGGTGGCTGGACCCGGTCCGTGACCCTGCTAAGGGGCGTCCAATAAAAAGGGTTATGAAAGTCGGCTAAGGTTTCGTGACGCCACCTGTGGTATTCGGTCAGGGTGACCGACGCTGCTTGGGGTCCACTGGGGTGATATGATGGCAGCTAGATGGTATACTTTCCAACAGGTGAAGTATATCCCCAGGGCTTCCCAGTAGTGTAGGTGGTGATGGTGTGAGGCGCAGTTAATAACGAGGACACAGGGTTGCAGTCTCTTTACCTTTTACTGAAGGCTTCGGGATCCTCAATCCAGAGCACTGCTAACTGGGCTGGCTGAGACCGACCGGTCCAAAAGCACATCCAGAGTTCCCTTTGCAGGTGGAAATCCTTTGCAGGTGGAGTGCCTACCACTAGCGCCTGTGTGTTGTAGTTCTTCCCTGCTGAGCATTCGGGATAGTCCTCACAACTCTCGTGTTCGTTCTTTCTCTCTCTCTCTCCGTCCCCCAAGTTTATCTGGATAGGAAACACCCGTTTGACGGGAAGGCTCGGAGCTATTCTGGCACCCTAGAGACGCCCCTCTCCACGCTTGCCCCCTATGTCTTCTTAGGTGATGTATGGTAGACAGCCAACCTATAATTAACTGTCCTGCGGTATTTGAAGTAGTGCTTGGAGTCAGTTACTTCCTCGGTGTTTCGGTCACCGGCTACGCGCCTCAGTAGGATGTTGCCGTTCTCCTTTGTGCTTTGATCTCGTTTCTCACTTTTCCACAATATCCTTCTCTTCGTGTCCCTTTCTCAGGATACCACCGCAAGGTAGTGCAGGCGCGGTTCCGTCGCTTTCTATTCTTTCTGCTAGGCCCCTGTCAGGAACCCACCCCTGACAGGTCCTCCCTGGACTCTCCCAGGCTGCGTTCTTTCCTAACTTCCTATCCGACCCCTAGTTTTACCAGTGTGAGGAGTGGCCTAATACATAGTGCCTTTTTCTCCCCCTAGTGGCCAGAGTGTGAAGTGTAATGTGTGCTTGTGATACCTGGTCAGGTGAACTCCTTTAGTGCAATCAGACATAACATCACTCCCCTTAGTGGCAGAGCGACATTACTGCAACGACCAGGACTCTGGGGCGCTGCACTAGCATCATGAGGTAAATCCTTGGGCATTTTAAATAAAAAATAATTTCAATTCATTATGAACAAAACCCCCAGTGTGGCAGTATTTTATTACCTCCCTAAGATCCACAAAGATGAAACGTGCCCACCGGGTAGACCTATTATCTTGAGCATTAACTGCTTGACATCAAATTTATCGCGCTATGTCGACACACACCTTCAGAAATGTATGCCAATTATCCCAGCCTATCTCAAAGACACCAGTCAGGTGCTCCAAATACTAGAAAAAATACAATGGTAGAGTGACTTTATTTTGGGAACATTAGACATTAAGTCACTCTATACGGTGATAATTCATTCTAAAGGGTGCGAAGCGGCGGAGTATTATCTGAACAAACTGGACACTTATAAGGAAATGTAGATCTGGTTTATTGTAGAAAATATTTTATTTATTTTAGAACATAACTACTTTGTGTACGACGGCCAGTTCTACCTTCAGACATGGGGAACGGCCATGGGTACCTGCTTCGCTCCCAGCTACATGAATCGTTACGTTCCTTTTCCTACAGCTCCAGGGAACAGCGATGGGGGCGTCTTTTGCCCCGGCTTATGCCAACCTGTTCCTGGGGCTGTGGGAAAGGGACCTCTCCCTGCCAGATCAGTCGTCGCCGATGTGCCGTGTCCTTTCGTGGACGCGGTACATCGACGACATTTTGCTGATCTGGCAGGGGTCTAGTGACGATCTGGAAAGTTTTATGTCATCATTAAATGACAATCAGTTGAACATATTTATTACTTATAAGTATGATTCTAAAACTATTGAATTTCTGGATGTCCTACTCTCAAAAGATGAGAAGGGGGAGGTGCAAACAAGTATATATCGTAAGCCCACCTCTACAAACATGCTGTTGCACGCTTCCTCCTCCCACCCGGGTCACATGATCCAGTCAGTTCCCACCGGACAGTTCCTCCTTCTACGCAGACTGTGTTCAAATAATGAAGAATTTTATACACAGGCTGAGGATCTGAAGCGGAGATTACAAGAACGTGGGTTTAGTAACCGAATGATTAAGAAGGCTTACAATAGGGCTAAATATTCATCTAGGGATGTACTATTGTATGGCCCTAAACAGACAAGTAGGGATAGTCAGGATCGAGTTAGATTTGTAACGGACTACCACTCTCAATTTGGTCGTATGAGAGAAATATTGAACAAATCGTGGCATATTCTTAAAGCGGACCCAGTGATCTCTAGGTTTATACCTGAAAAGGCAGCGATAGCAGCCAGAAGATCAAGAAACTTGAGGGATCATCTGGTCCGCAGCCACTACACCGGACCGCCTGTGAGCACATTCTTGGATCAGGTTAAGGCACCGAATGGGTGTTTTCCATGCGGCCGCTGTGTGGCATGCACCAATATTGATCGAATAGACCACTTTGAGAATCAGGCAGGGTCACGTAGGTTCTCAATCAAGAAAAGGATCACTTGTAATAGTAGATATGTGGTCTATTATGCAGTGTGCCCCTGCCAGAAAATATATGTGGGTATGACCACTAGACCATTGAAGATAAGGACCCGTGAGCACATTTTAGGGATTACGGCGGCGGCTAATGCCGAGGACATCACGGCACTTAAAACGATCCCCCGTCATTTCAGACGGTACCATGATTGTAATGGGGACCTTTTGAGATGTAGGGGGATCGATATGCTGGATATTAACATCCGTGGTGGTAATATGACTAAGAGGCTGGCCCAACTAGAGTCCAGGTGGATATGGACCCTGGATACGGTCCATCCATCTGGACTCAACGACAATATTAGTTATGCCCCCTTCTTATAACCACGGTACCGCCGATAGTCATTTGGTACTATCATTACATATTTTCTTTTAATTACATGGTGTTTTTTTATATGTTAGGTTGATTATTTCATTTTAATATATTTCAGTTTTGATCGCTCATGCACACCGTGGTGATTTATGCGAAAGTGGGGAACAACAAAGGATTGGACACGCATACTGGAGCAATAGTGTTGACAGCACTATGAACATAATACTCAAGCCATACTGAATATTTTGGTTGCTGCGATGTTCTCATTGGAGGATTCTAGATGCGATGACTATTATTTATGTATTGTATTGTTCCAGGTGTTTGTAAATGTTTCCATATATTGCGTATGTCATGTAGATAATATCTCTTTGTTCCACCACAGCCCGGCACTGGTTGTTATGGTAGGGTATTCATATGTTTACTTGTTGTATTAGGGCGTAAGTGGTTTATCTCAAGTCCTCCCCCCGACGCGTGCTGTGTCCATTCACCGCTGCGCTTGCCTGCTCTCGGCGTCTCTACATGAGTGCTGGGCCCGCCCCGGCCCCTCCTCTCATGTGACGCCGACGCTGGCCGGCGTCGCCCGTTGACTGGGCAACAGTACGCGTCACATCCGGGGGGGTGTGGACGTCACATCCGGTCGCGCGTCTCACGCGGTGGCCGGTGACTATATAACAGGAAGACTAGGGATGTGTGTGCATGTGCGGCCCCTTGATAAAGGTGACCGAAACGCGCATCGGGGCGGACGCGCTACCGCAGGACTGACAACACTCCCCCCACCGTCTGGAGCAGGTGATTATGCAGATATTCTTTAGGTACTATAGGGCTTTGGAGCCGTGTGTGCTACAGACTATGGGGCATGGGGATACTTTGGGTAGTAGGATATACTGGATATGAGGTCTGTTGTACAGATGTACATTTCACATGACTAAGCGAGGTGTCCCTGTGGGCAGTGATCGGGCTAGGGGTCATTATAGATCTGTACCAGTTTCATTTGGTTAGTCTGTATGCCTGCATTGTCCCAATATACGATCGTGTGTTGTCATATATATCCTGTGGGTGTGCGTTTTATGTATGATGGTATCTTATGGGTGGGTGTGCTTTCCCTGTATTTTACATTTTGATCATATGCTTTTATACGGTTGTTATTTAATAAAGTTTGGTATTCTTTCATACTTTGGCCTTTTGATCATCTTTTCTTTTTGTTCTCTATGAATCGTTACGTAGCCAAATGGGAGGAGTTACATATTACTCTCACAGAAAGCCCCAATACTGGTTTGGTCATGTGGAGATGCTTCATTGATGACGTGTTATTCGTTTGGAATGGCCCTGGAAAAAGGTTACCCTAAGGACTTGCTAGATGCAGCTAAACAAGAGGTATGCGAAACATCTAGAGACACTCTGATACACAAAATAAAGAGAGACACGTCTACTTTAACTGGTATTCCAGAACAAATTTACCAGTTACCTATTATTACGCAATACCATTATGGATATAAGTGATTCGCTAAATTTTTCTACAAGCACTGGCCAACTCTCCAGTCAGATAAAGTGATAGGTGAACTGTTACCAAAACATCCAAAGTTTGTTTTTAGAAAATTGCAAACAATAGGGAATATTATAGCTCCAACAACTAGTAAGGGTCCCATTAAAGGAACATCCTCACAAAGTCCAAGTTTTACACCATGCGGCACTTGTTACTGTTGTGTTCGTACAAATTTTTTTTAAAAATGAGACAACTTAAATTTTATAATTTTAACGGCACTCAGGAATTTGAAATTAAGGATTGTATATCGTGTTGGTCATCAGGACTGATCTACTTAATTAAATGTCCTTGGAATAAAATTTACGTAGGCCGCACTAAGCGCAGACTTATGGATCGACTGAAGGAACATTTTAACAATATAGAAAAAGGCTTTGTTGGCCATCCCCTCTCGAGGCATTTTAGGGAGCACCATGGAAGGTCAACAAAAGTGTTGACATTTTGTGGTATTCAGGTAGTACATAAGAATTGGAGGTGAGGTGACTATATAAAATTAATGTCACGCACCGAATCCAAGTGGATTTTTATGCTGGACAGTCTAGCCCCTAGGGGTCTTAACCATGAGTTAGAGTTATATGCTTTTAAAATAATAATCTAGATATATTTTAATGAACAAATACATTACAGTTTTTATAGCTTCTTATTGATTCAACAACCCTTAGTAGCGTCTTTTTTCCCTTTTTTTCCCCTTTTTATTTCCTTTTATCCTTTCTTTCCTCCTTTGTCCCTGGGTGGACTTCACTTTTATTGGGTCACCCAATTTTTATCATAGAGTGCGGTCTCATTATCTTTATAGGTAAAAATATCCAATTTTTAATATAATTATTTCAAAAAAATTTTTTTTATCAGTTTAATAAAGGTTTCTTATATACAAGTTTATTTTATTTTTTAAATGGTACAATAATGTTCAAATCTTGATCCAAAGGAGGATTTCATATTAGACTAAGTAACTTATTTTCAATGAAAATCTATCCATATCTAATTTTCAACTAGACTTCTAGCCCTTTCACCTTGGCGGTTCGTTGCGGCTCATTTTTTGTTTATTAGCGCTGGGCAGGTTCTATATAAAGAGCAGATGACAGCCAGGACCATCAGCCCTTACGAAGAAGGTCCGGTGACCTTCGAAACGCGTTGGCAACTGACCCTGTTCGGCATCTGTCCCCTGCTCTCTGCTTTCAGCTCTAGGTGACGTCACCCAGACCACGCCCCCCACCACTACAGTCTAGCAGCGCCTTCGGCTGAGGCACACCGCTTGCCAGTCTCCCTGGTGCGCATGGCGGCTGAGCGCCAACAGGGGAGGACGCTCCCCGGAGCTCTGCCACTTCACGCCGCTGCTCCGACCCAAGGAGACTACTGGTTTCCTTTTCTTCCGGCATACTACAACACCGAAACAGACATAGTACCGGCACTGCAGCGTCGCAACACCAGTAAGTGTTTGCCTTACCTTTTTCTAATTGGGACCCTTTTTTATTTACTTATTTGTTATTGTACCATCTTTCCTGGTATATGATCACTATTACTGGTGGCTGTTAGAAAGCGCTTATTTGTTATTTGTCATTGTGGTATTTTTCTCTGGTATATGATCACTATTACCGGTGGCTGTTAGAAAGCGCTTAACCAATATATTTATCAAGACTGGTTATTCATTTATTGATATATACCTTGAATACTAGAGCCCCAAGGTTTACCCAAGTACGGCATTGTTTGAACCAACTTATTGATTTATCTTTCAAACGGATAGCGCGGTGACCTTCGTTTTTACTACCTTTTTCCTTTAATATATGACAGACTGAGCACAGTAGCTGTCTAGGCACCAGTAGCTTTGACCTATATCTAACACCCTTTGGAAGCGCCGGTGTGTTTAACACTTTTTAGGTTATTATTCCTGTGGAAATTGGTGTGCAAAAATTTGAGGCGTGCTACATCCTCCACGTCGTCAGACGGCCTTAAGAAAAATACAATCAGGGACCACATTACTTGCAGTACCACGAATGTGGTGTATTATGCAGTATGTCCCTGTGGCTTAATTTACATCGGCCTAACATCACGGGAATTGCGTATCTGCTTACTTGAACATGTTAAGGACATCATGGCCACACGTGACGTGGAGGATGTTAATGTGTTGAAACCTATTCCTAAACACTTTCGCCTCAAACACAAATGCAGTCCGGATGACCTGCGAGCTTGGGGTATCGATAAAATCTGCACAGGCAAAAGGTGGGGTGACATTAAGCACATTTTGGCCCAAAAAGCATGCAGGTGGATTGCGGTATTAAATACCGTGGCACCGACAGGTCTCAATGAGCAGTTGAGTATTAGTTAATTCTTATAAAGAAATAATTGTGTAGTTTTGGACTTGTGTTTTTAACCTTTAATGTTTTGTGTTGTTTTTTGGTCTTTGTCATTTTTTCATTAACCTTATTATTTTTTCTCTATATATTTTTCCTTAGTTTATTCTGTTTGATCAAGTTAAATTTTGACCATCTTGATGTGTGAATTGGCAAGGATATCTTGGGGCCTAAAGTTTTTAGGAAACCTTGTCTATACATCTATAGACTAGAATGATGGAGGATAAAATGGATTTACACCTATATCTATATTAATCCACATTATGTCATTATGTAGGGCTTGACAGGCTCAGTTATTATCTGTCCTACACTATTGAAAAAACTTTTTTGTTTTGGCCCTGGAATATTTATTATGCATTGGAATAGCTATACATATTATGGTTTGTATTTTTAGATTATGGATATATATGCACATGAATCTGTCCTTGATATAAATTTGCATTATATAATATACTATTTTGGGGGGGACTTCTAATATCTCTCTATATACTTTTATAGGCATTATTTATATTTAGTCACTATTTTGTATATATCTATACTGTTCACGATTTATTAATCCAATTTATTTATTATTATTTGATTGTTCATACATTCTCCTGCTCTATTCATTGGTGGTCTTGTGTTATAGTAAGAGGCTCTTACTTCTCTTACTAATAATGGTCAGGTCCTGTGGGCACATGTCTCCTGTTTACTGTGATCCGGAGCATTGCCGATGGAGCTGGTGGATGATGTATGCGTGTCAGTGACGTCAGTGTGACGGTCACTGTGGCATGCGGCATCATTCCGCCCTGCCGGAAGTGATGTAAGTTCCAGCGCGCACTTCCAGAAACATGCGCCGACGATATGGGTACCTGGGGCAAAGGACACATTACAACACCACACCTTGAAAAAGTGAAGCAAAACGCGCATCCGTGGCGGCGTGACGCGAGTCCTGCTATAACATACAATGGGTAAGCACACTTAGGCTTTGACTTATATAGGGCTTGCTACTTACATGTGGATTTAATTGATTTAATGAATAAGCTCTCCTATTTTTACCCTACTGCTTCCCATGTTAATATTAGCATTTGGCACTTTACTTGTTATCTACATTTCTATGCTTGGACACTTGCAGCCAGCATTTACAGTACCTGATCCCTCTCTGTTTTATGTCTATTACTGCTATATGTTGACTTATTTATGATGTTATTATGTGCTGTACAATAAATATATATTTTTTATTTTTTTGGACTCCTATTTTCTCTGGTTGGTAACTGTGCCCTTAAAAACAAGAAAGTTTTAAAAATGCCCTCTACATAAAAATATCTTTCCATACTCTGACCTAAATCAACCTCCTATGTTATATGGCCTCCTCACTCTCTGCTCTTAAGAGCTACACCCGGCACACTGCCCACCTTAATGATCAATATCCACCCCTCTGTTTGCCGTTATCAGATATAACTGCCATACTGTCCAGCCTTATGAACCACGGCATACAGTATGACCTTTCCCTCTCCACCATTTTCCCTTATATTCTCTATATCTCCACACAGTCTCCCCACCATACTAACTGCTCTACATATTGTGCCCCATATTTCATGCTGCCCCTCTCCATATACATTCTATCATATCTACCCCATATCCAGCATCACTCGGTATAATATGTACCCTACAGCCAGCATCCCCCAGTAAAATATGTACCCCACAACCAGCAGCCCACATATAATAAGTACCCCATAGCTAGCAGCCCCCAGTATAATATGTACCCCACAGCTAGCAGCCCCCTGTATAATATGTACTCCACAACCAACATCCCCCGGTATAATATGTACCCCATAGCTAGCAACCCTGGTAAAATATGTGCCCAAACATTTAACAGTTCCCTGTATAATATGTACCCCACGGCCAGCATCCCCTGGTATATGTATCCCACAGCCAGCATCCCCTGGTATATGTATCCCACAGCCAGCATCCCCTATTATAATAGATACCCCACAGCCAGCATCCCCCAGTCTAATATGTACCTCAAAGCCAGCATCCTCCAGTATAATATATACCCTTCAGCTAGCATTCCCCATTATAATATGTACCCCACAGCCAGCTTCCCCCAGTATAACATGTAGCCCACAGCCAGCATCCCCCCAGTATAATAGGTACCCAACAGTCAGCATCCCCCAGTGTAAAGTGCATAAATGGTGATGTTTGATTTGTAAAGGAGACGAGTACGCTGTCCTTCTGTGATATTGAAGAGCGATTTTATGGGAGCAGGGCATTAGTCTGGTATATAAAAGGGTTGTGGTGGTTGAACAATACAGACTTGCCTTGTTTAGTCTATCTTATTTTTTGAAGTGTGTGGCAAAGTCCTCAGCAGAGATAAGGAAGGTCAGAGGAGGCTGTGGAGGGTGGAGGAGGGAGTTAAAAGTATTGACTAACTGTTTGAGATTGCAGTACACGAAGATACGAGGGTACCGGATCCATGTTGGATCAAATAAAGGTATCATCCAGTGTTAGGCTATGTGCACACGTTCCGGATTTTTCACATTTTTTGGTCGGTTTTCCAAGGCAAAAACACTTAAAAAATGCATACATTAAGCATCCCATCATTTTTAATTCATTCCGCAATTTTTGTGCATATGTTATGTTTTTTCCGCAACAAAAACGCATTGCAGAATAAAATGCAGCATGTTCATTAATTTTGTGGATCTTTCGCAGATTTCCTGCTATATTATTGCATTGGGAAGCTCCAGAAAAAAACGCTAAAAATCTGCGCAAAAAACGCACAAAAAACGTGAAAAACAGCATGCGGATTTCCTGCGAAAGTAGTCAGGATTTTCTCAGGAAAATTCTGCACACTTTCCTGAACGAAATGCCTTGGGACTATGGGCGTTAACCAAGTCTATCCCTGTCCCTCAAATTAATCCTGAAAGAGGAGATGCTGGGTTCAGGTGCCTTGCTATGCTCCTATATCAACCCCAATCATCCACTCCCTCACCCAAGGAGGTGGGAAGTTGAAGTGTATAGGATAACACTAACCAGACAAACAAGGGAAGACAGACATAGTTAAATGTAAATAACAATCATACAAAATACATTCACCAAGCAACAGAGTGGAACACGGGAATAAAAGGAACGAGAAACCAAGTAGGAGAGGATGAGGATGGGCACACAAACAAAATTCCAAGCAATAATTTCCTAAATAAATCTCCAAACGCCTACTCCATCCATGAACTACATCTCTAACTCCAAACTAGGCAGCAAGATCTAACACTGGCAATCCCTGAGTGCCAGAGGTGAGCATACAAAGCAGAGGGGAGCGACCAACACTGAACAGTTAGAAAAGCTTCAGGAGCTTCAACTAAACAGATTAACCCTTGAAATTCCTGCAAGGAAAAAGCCTGCACTGATTAAGAAGATTGTGAAGTATTTCTTATCAGTGCAGGAGTTCATGAAACAAGATGCCGCAATCTTCCATCCACTCACTGTAGCAGTATCTCTGTGACAGTACCCCCTTTCTACTAGGGATCTCTGGAACCACAGGGCCAGAGTTATCAGGGTGTGCCACATGAAAAGACCAGACCAATCTGATCGCATGAATGTCTGCAATAAAGGAAGCACATTTCAGCTTAACTTCAATGTTGACTCTTTTACTCAGCACAGCTTGTTCAAATACAGGCTCTTCAAGTATCAGAGGTGATTTCTTCCTTTCTGTCCCTTCTCTGCCCTTTCCTTCTCTATGCTAAGCCCCGGGTCGGACTGAATCTTCCGGTCCCGCAGAATCTGTTCCACCTAGAATTCTTGCCTCACATGGGGGAGTCCTATAATGTTATGCCACGGTTCTAAAAACTGCTGCCCAGGCAAAGATCTGCCACATCTCATGTGTACTACCCATGCTGACCAGACTTCTCTCTTCATGGGGACAGACTTCTATCTGCCGCATCCACAGCGCTTCCATGTTCTTCCTCCTAGAGGAACCTTTAGTGTAGCTGTACTATGCTGGGCCCCTTTATTGGTGCGGGGGCACAGTGACTCCTGGCCAAGCAGCCCAGTGAGCTGCACAGGGGCTCAGGCCCCGACTGACTAAACCAGGAGGCATAACTATTCTTATCCCCACAGTGCCCCTCCTATTCTAACTATATCCTACAGTGCCCCCCTCTAATGGCCAACTATGGGCACTATGCCTCTATCACTAGAGGCATAGGGACAAACTTTCCCTATAAACTATATGTGCATAGCAAACAATGGCATTACATAAATATACAGAGCAATATAGGTATAGCAATGCTCCTGTACATGGTGGTAATACACTTTATGTATAGCAGTACCACCATGTACGAGTACATTAATAATATACATTATTTGCATTCTTAAAGGGGTTGGGGAGAAGAGGAAAGAACAAAAAACATTTCCCATCCCCTTCACAGGTTCCAAATATACAAGATTTTTATGATTGGTGATTACCATAACCAGATGTAGTGCTCCCTCCAAAAATGTTGCCACTCTTCTACAGCTCACTTTATTGCCAAGAGTTCCCTATTACCAATGTCATAGTTTTTCTCAGCAGATGACAGTTTATTTGAAAAGGATGCACACAGATGCCATTTACTTAGAGATGCACCCTGCGACAATACAGCCCCCTCCCCTAGTTCAGACGTGTCAACTTCAGACGAAGTCAGGCTGTATAAGAATCTATGCAGAAGAAAAACATTTCTATAACCCCTTAATGACCGCCGATACGCATTTTAACGGCGGCAGTTAAGGGTACTTAAACCACAGCACCTAATAAGCCTGACTGAACATTTTTATGAAAACCGCTTCCTATGCTTGCCTCAAACCACAGCTGAGTGAGTAAAACCTTACAAAGGGTTCATATGACGTATGATGATGTGGGATTTTGGGTGAAAAATTGATGGCCATACAAATTTTTCTGAGCCACCATATGACTTATTTGCTTGCTGAAAAAATTTTTGTTAAAGTCAAATTCAGTGAGCTGCCCATGAAATCCGAATTAACAGGCTGATCATTTTCCATACGTCGATTGCTGTAGGGGTTGCTTAGGTCCTAAGGTGCTTTGCTGGGGTTACCTCCCCACTAGATGAGGAATTGGAGGAAGAAAAATAGAGGATTGTGTTATCTTCCCCACTGCCTGAATCCGTGTCAGAAGCAAGGAAAGCACATGCCTCCCCTGATGAATAGAGTTTTCTTAATGAATGGGCCATTTTTACTTTATTCTTCAAAACACTGGGGATGTGCTTGTAAGTGGTGCTTTTACATGTGTTTTGTGTGGATTGTGTAAAGGGTACCATTTATTATAAAGAGTAGAGAGAAAAGTAGAGATAAAAAGGAAAAAGGAAACATTTAGAAGAAACAGTTAGACGAAAAAAATGAAAAGAAAAATCAGTAGATGTTAAAAAAAATTGCATAAAAAAGTAAGAAAAAAATGCTACCTCCCTACTATGCCCCCTGACGAAGCTTGGATGAAACGCATGTTGTGGCTAGGTAACCACACTATGCACAACCCTATTTGGGTGCAACACTAAATGTAAGTACTGTGCTTGTCTCTCTCTATTTTTGTGTATACCATCTACCATATACCATATATCTTTGTAATAACTACAGATTCATGTGGATACATCTGTTCCTCTGGATCCTGGTTATCTTGTACATATATATTCATGTATAGTTGTGGCCCTATTTTGGATACTTTGCATGTATTTGAATCTTTATTATCTTTGTATTGTTTTAAATAAAATGTATATTTTTTGAGACATATAAGCACTTCCTATGCTTTATGTCTGTATTTATAATCTTATAGTGCATCTCTAAATGTGGTCTTTACTTTTGTTTTTTTTTTGTTTTAATCTGTACTATTATTTTTTTTCTCTAGAAGAAAATCTGGTGCCACTAACACTGTGACGTCTGTTACTCTAATACGCTACGTCCCTACCTATAAAAGCTTCTTAGTACCAACTACTATTTTTTTTTTCTAAAAGAAAATTTGACCTCACTAACACTGCAATATCCACTACTCTAATATGCTACCTCCCTACCTAAAAGGCTACTCTGTACTAACTACAATTTTTTTTCTTAAAAGAAAATCGGATGTCACTAATACTGTGAAAGTCGTTATTCTAATACGTTGCCTCACTATCAATAAAACTAGACTGCACTAACCACTATTATTTATTTATTTAATTTTTTTTCTTAATCAGAAGTTACTTACACTGCGACTGTCACGCACAGTGTGGGAAGACCAAGTGCAGCACAATGGGAAGAGGGGAAGGAAGCCCAAATGCTAGGGAAAGGGAGAGTTACAGGTTAAACTCAATGAACTTATGTCTACGTCAACCTTAACAACTATGAAACTTTGTAAATCAATTTAATTATTTGTAAAAAAAAATTGTAACTAGAGATGAGTGAACCTTGCAAGGTTCGGTTCAGTTCGATTTGCCGAATGTTGAGACGTTTGCCAAACATGTTTTCCAAACAGTTTGATTCACGAAGATTCAATGGGAGGCCAAACCAAAGGTATACACAACACCTTAAGGGGTGACAAAAAGCTTCTCAAACAGCTAAAATTAGGGACAGACAGCAGGAAAAGTGGCATCATTTGACCCACAGTAGAAATTTGCAAATGGCACAGCTGCAGTCAGCAGTCAGCAATGCATGTGGTATCAGGGTCTGGCCCAGCATTTGCAGCTTAAAATTGAAGTTTCAATAAGGACCTGTGATTAAGGGAGTGGTGTAAGCCTTATTAGCTAGGAGCCCTGATATCTCATGCAAAACCTCCACTTTTGTTTTATCCTAGCCACATTCAGATGGCACAAGCATCAGTTTTAAACTGTACTATTGGTAGAAAATTGTAAGGAAAGTATTACAGGTAGTTGACTGATCAATTGACCCACAGTAGAACCTTTTATAATGGCACATAAGCAGTCCGCCATACCCATGCATGATGTATCAGGGTCTGACCCAGCATTTACAGCTTGGAACTGAAGTTTTAATGAGAACCTGGAGGTTAAGGGAGCGGTGTAAGCCTTCTTGGCTGGGAGACCTCACACCTCATGCAACACCTCCATTTTTTGTTTTTATTCCAGCCACACTCAGATGGCACAAACATCAGTTTCATACAGTGCTATTGGTTGAAAAATGTAAGGAAAGTAACACAGGCAGTTGACTGATCAATTGACCCACAGTAGAACCTTTACAATGGCATAGAAGCAGTCAGCCATGGGCCATGCACGAGATGTCAGGGTCTGGCCCAGTATTCACAACTAGGAATTGAAGTTTCTGTGAGGATCTGGTGATTAAGGGAGCGGTGTAAGCCTTCTTAGCTAGGAGCTCTGATATCTCATGCAACACCTCAAACTTTTTTTTTATTCCAGACACACTGAGATGGCACAAACATCAGTTTCATACAGTGTTGGTAGAAAAATGTAAGGAAAATAACACAGGGAGTTGACTGAAAGTAAGTGCAGGCCTGCCTCTCTGGGAGTCCTAAATACACAGACAACCTACAAGATGGAGACTCAACCTGGAGTCTCCACATTTCAAAAAATAATTGTCACACACCACTAGAGTGGCATCAATTTCTATAGAGTAGAAACAATATAATAGGCCTATGACACGCCTTCCACTACAGGCAACCCACCAGATGGGTGAAAATGCAAAAAAAGAAGAGCAAAAGTAATCCCATAAAAAATATGCAGTTTATTTAAAAAAAAAATATTGTAATGTAAAAACTAAATAATACAGAACACATAGAGAAATAAAGTGGATAGTTGATTTATACAGGTGTAAAGCACTTGGACCCCATTAAATATAGTGGATAGGGAAACCAGAAAATAGCAGCAAATCTTATAAATTGCCAGTGCCCATGCAATCATTGTTCCCACACAACAAAAAATACTAGTTCATAGACCATTTGCTCATCCAGGTGTCAGTGGTGAAATGCACCCTTGTAGACATAGATTTTTTTCAGGGAATAGCTGATGTTGTCTGCAACATGGTGGTGTAGCGAAGGCACAGCTTTCTTAGAGAAGTAATGGTGATTTGGCAGCTGGTACTGGGGGACTGCAAGTCCATCAAATTTCTGATGTGAACAATTGTAGTTTCTGTGGCTAGAGATCTGTATGTGAACACTTGGCATGATGATGGAGGAGGATGAAACAGCAGATGGGATTGATGAGATGGCCGGTGGTTGGTGAGGCCTGCTAGTCGGCATTTTAGTGCAGATTCCAAGACTAATTTATATTAATTGCACATGAGGCGGTTCTTGCAAGTAGTTGTCAAGTTATTGCAATTTTTGCCTCTACTGAGTTTTTTTTTTGCAAATCTAATATATAAAGCTGAATGTGTGTGTGTATGTGTGTGTGTGTATGTATGTATGTCCGGGATTGGCATCTGCACCGTTGCAGCTCCAGCCACAAAATTTTGCACAGTCACACGTCTGGACCCCGAGAGCGTCATAGGCTATGTTGTGAGGTGAAATTTTAACCCCGCGCTTTCCAATTCACCAAACAATTTTGCCCCTATCTACATAATGGGGAAAAAGTGAAAGGAAAAGTGGTGGAGGCAAATTGACAGCTGCCAGATGTGAACAAGGGGGACTTAAAGAATGAGAGCGATGGCGCCAAAGAGTATATACCATTCAGTTGCTAAGGTGGGGCCCCGACATGGGATACTCACCACACATGGGGATATGAACACACACACAAAATGCGCCACACAC
Source organism: Ranitomeya imitator (assembly GCF_032444005.1). Classification (NCBI taxonomy): domain Eukaryota; kingdom Metazoa; phylum Chordata; class Amphibia; order Anura; family Dendrobatidae; genus Ranitomeya; species Ranitomeya imitator. The sequence continues at coordinate 180,323,838 of NC_091287.1, read as the reverse complement.
TACCATGTGCTTGAACACATATACCACTCTCAGGACACATTTCACCACACATACACCAACCTCGCCACATAAAAGTCGAAACACAAAAGTCGCAGCTCAAAACTCGCCACGCGCAAAACTCGCCACATGCAAAAACTATGCTCACTCAAAACTCGCCACAAGTGCAAAACTCACCTCATGGAAAACTCGCCACACGCAAAACTTGCACACGTGGAAAAATTGCCACATGCACAAAAGTTGCAACACATGCAAAAGTTGCCTCACACAAAACTTGCACATATTCAAAAGGCACCACACATAAAACTCGCCACGCGCAAAACTCGCCATGCGCAAAACTTGCTGCACACAACTTGCTACACTAACCTGTCACATGCAACTCGACACACAAAAAGTTGCTACACGCATGTTGCCACACAAAACTCATCTCACAAAAGTCGCTACATGCATGTCGCCACACGCAACTCAACACACACAACTTGACAAATGAAACTCACCCTAAAACACACACAAGTCTGGTATTATCCTTCAAAAATAAAAATCTGATTAATAAGCAGACAAACTACAAAGAGCAACAAATGTACCATAAAGGAAATACGGCAGCTGTCAGTCACATGACCTGTCTATTATGTGTGAGCTAATATATACTGCCAGGAGGAGGGCTTCCTGTTGGCTGGGGATTTATCAGGCTGCCAATTTAGCTTACAAATACTGAGGTAAAAATACTGACCAAATAACGTGTGAACGAGGTCTAATACAGGAGGAGATGACACACAGGTATATACTATATACAGGGGAGATGACACACAGATATATACTATATACAGGAGAGATGACACACAGGTATATACTATATACAGGAGCAGATGACCTACAGGTATATACTATATACAGGAGGAGATGACATACAGGTTTATGCTATATATAGAAGATGACACACAGGTATATACTATATACAGGAGGAGATGACACACAGATATATACTATATACAGGGGAGATGACACACAGGTATATACTATATACAGAAGGAGATGACATACAGGTATATACTATATATAGGAGATGACATACAGGTATATACTATATATAGGAGGAGATGACATACAAGTATATACTATATACAGGGGAGATGACACACAGCAGGTATATACTATATACAGGGGAGATGACATACAGGTATATACTATATACAGGAGATGACATACAGGTGTATACTATATATAAGGGAGATGACAAACATGTATATATTGAGGTGAAAATGAAAGGTGTGAGGTGAAAATGAAAAGGTGTGAGTGCAAAATGAGAGGAGTGAGGGAAAATAGTGGAGTGATCGGAAAATGACAGATGTGAGGTCGAAATGACAAGTGTTAGGGGGGAATGAGAGGAGTGAGGGAGAAAATGAGAGATGTGAGGGGGAAAATGAAAGATGTGATTGGGAAAATGAGAGGCATGATGGGAAAATAAGAGAAGTGAGGTGCTATAACTAACCACAGATATTTACTATGCCCAAGCAACGTCGGGCTCTTCAGCTAGTTTCTCTATATAACCTGAGTTGGGTCATCCTTTCAGTTCTCAAAAAAGGCTCAGGCTAGGCAAACCTTGCCGCCCCTGCGAACTGCATACTCATGAGAGTTGTGGCTGAACATGCAGCACTTGTCATGTTTGCATTTCTTTGTGTCTGTGTGGGAAGCTGCACCTCTTCATCTTCCTCCTCATCCACCTCCTCAGCTGAGTAACTCAGCTGCATACCTCTGGGTTCACACCAAGTGGCATCTACAACCTCATCATCATTCTCTCTGTTTTCACACTCCTCACCCTCAGTCCCACCACCCACTCTTGGAAAAACTTGACTTCTGCACCATATCCTCACCGGTCACACATTAACATTTCCCATTGAACACCATATCACATAAATAGCCAGAAGCTTTTGTTTTGGACAAAAGATTTTTTAAGCTGCCACCATGACATAGTAGACTCTTTTGGCCAGGCCCTACTCTACGCTAACCTATTTGAATATTTCTTAAAGTATACAGTACTGTTTTTAGGTATATTTCTATTTATTTTTCTTTAAGGGATGAGTCGCATACATTTTTTAAGATGCAAAATAATACCACATACAAGGGACAAATACCATCACACCGTGACCAAACGACATTTTACCACCACATAGTGACCGAATAATACCACATACAAGGAGCAAATACCACCACACTGTGACCAAACCACATTACCACAACATAGTGACTGAATAATACCACATAAAGGAACAAATAACGCCATACCATGGCCGGACCATGTATTACCACCACATAGTGATCGAATAATACTACATACAGGGACAAATACCTTCCTACCATGACCAGACCACATATTACCACCACATCATGACTGAATAGTACAATACTAATATTACCATAAGTGCCACTGTACACATGAGCTCTGTACAGAGTATACAGAGTATATTGCCAATTTACAGGTAGTACAGTGATCACCAGTGACATTATACACAGGAGCTCTGTATCATAGAATCATAGAATGATAGAGTTGGAAGGGACCTCCTGGGTCATCTGGTCCAACCCCCTGCTCAAAGCAGTATTCACTAAATCATCCCAGACAGATGTCTGTCCAGCCTCTGTTTGAAAGCTTCAATTGAAGGAGAACTCACCACCTCTCGTGGCAGCCTGTTCCACTCATTGATCACCCTAACTGTCAAAATTTTTTTCAAATATCTAATCTGTGTCTCCTCTCATTCAGTTTCATCCCATTGCTTCTAGTCTTTCCTTGTGCAAATGAGAATAAAGATGATCCTTCTACAATGTGACAGCCCTTGAGATATTTGTAGACAGCTATTAAGTCTCCTCTCAGTCTTCTTTTTTGCAAGCTAAACATTCCCAAATCCTGCAACCGTTCCTCATAGGACATGGTTTGCAGACCGGTCACCATTCTGGTCACTCTTCTCTGAACTTGCTCCAGTTTGTTGATATTCTTTTTTAAAATGTGGTGTCCAAAACCGGACACAGTATTCCAGGTGAGGTCTGATCAAAGAGGAGTAGAGTGCAATAATGACTTCACGTGATCTAGACTGTATGCTTCTGTTAATACATCCCAGAATTGCATTTGCCTTTTTTTGCTGCTGCATCACACTGTTGACACATGTTCAGTTTATGATCTATTAGTATACCCAAGTTTTTTCACATGTGCTGATGCTTAGCCCTATGCTTCCCACTCTGTAAATGCTTTTTTCATTTTTATTGCCCAGATGTGGTACTTTGCTTTTTTCCTTGTTAAAAAACATCCTGTTAGTCACTGCCCTCTGCTCCAGTTTATTTATATATTTTTGAATCCTTTTTGAATAGCATGGTCACTACCTCCTAGGGTCCCATCAAGTCTTACCTCCTCAACCATTTCCTCCCTGTTGATAAGGATTAGATCTAAGGTAGCAGATCCACTTGTTTTCTCACCTACCTTTTGGAAGATAAAGTTGTCAGCAAGAGAGGATAAGAATTTGCTTGACCTGTCAGTTTTACCTGAGAGAGATTCCCAACAAATGTCTGGCTAGTTGAAATCTCCCATGACCACTATGTCATATTTTTTGGAGAACTTAGCCATTTGATGCATAAATAGTTCATCCATATCTTCAGCTTGCACAGGTGGCCTGTTGTAAATGCCTACAGTGGTGTCCTTTCCATTGTTCTCTACTTGTATTCTTACCCAAACAGTTTCCACAGAACTCTTAAGGTACCGTCACACTAGACGATATCTCTAGCGATCCGTGACGTTGCAGCGTCCTGGCTAGCGATATCATCCAGTGTGACAGGCAGCAACGATCAGGCCCCTGCTGTGATATCGCTGGTCGGGGCAGAAAGGCCAGAACTTTGTTTCGTCGCTGGATGTCCCGCTGACATTGCTGAATCGGCGTGTGTGACGCCGATTCAGCGATGTCTTCGCTGGTAACCAGGGTAAACATCGGGTTACTAAGCGCAGGGCCGCGCTTAGTAACCCGATGTTTACCCTGGTTACCATCGTTAAAGTAAAAAAAACAACCACTACATACTTACCTACCGCTGTCTTTTTACCCGCGGATTTTTAAAAAATGATGCTGAAAAATCTCACACGAATCCGCAACGTGGGCACATAGCCTTAGGGTTAGGGTTGGAATTAGCGTTGTGGTTAGGGGTGTGATTAGGGTTATAGCTACAGTTGGGATTAGGGTTAGGGGTGTATTGGGGTTAGTGTTGGAGGTAGAATTGAGGGGTTTCCACTGTTTAGGCATATCAGGGGTCTCCAAATGCAACATGGCGCCACCAATGATTCCAACCAATCTTGTATTCAAAAAGTCAAATGGTGCTCCCTCAGTTCCGAGCCCCGACGTGTGCCCAAACAGTGGTTTACCCCCACATATGGGGTACCAGCATACTCAGGACAAACTGCGCAACAATTACTGGGGTCTAATTTCTCCTGTTACCCTTGTGAAAATAAAAAATTGCTTGCTAAAACATCATTTTTGAGGAAAGAAAAATGATTTTTATGTTCACGGCTCTGCGTTGTAAATGTCTGTGAAGCACTTGGGGGTTCAAAGTGCTCACCACATATCTAGATAAGTTCTTTTCGGGGTCTAGTTTCCAAAATGGGGTCACTTGTGGGGGGGTTTCTACTGTTTTGCCACATCAGGGTCTCTGCAAATGCAAAGTGACGCCCGCAGAGCATTCCATCAAAGTCTGCATTTCAAAACGTCACTACTTCACTTCCGAGCCCCGGCATGTGCCCAAACAGTAGTTTACCCCCACATATGCGGTATCAACGTACTCAGGAGAAACTGGAAAACAAATATTGGGGTCAAATTTCTCCTGTTACCCTTGGGAAAATTAAAAAATTCTGGGCTAAAAAATTATTTTTGAGGAAAGAAAACGTATTTATTATTTTCACGGCTATGCGTTATAAACTTCTGTGAAGCACTTGGGGGTTCAAAGTGCTCACCACGCACCTAGATAAGTTCCTTTCGGGGTCTAGTTTCCAAAATGGGGTCACTTGTGGGGGCTTTCTACTGTTTAGCCACATCAGGGGCTCTGCAAACGCAACGTGATGCCCGCAGAGCATTCCATCAAAGTCTGCATTTCAAAACATCACTACTTCACTTCCGAGCCCCGGCATGTGCCCAAACAGTGGTTTACCCCCACCTATGGGGTATCAGCGTACTCAGTAGAAACTGGACAACAACTTTTGTGGTCAAATTTCTCCTGTTACCCTTGGGAAAATAAAAAATTGCGGGCTAAAAAAATAATTTTTGAGAAAATAATTTTTTTTTTTATTTTCATGGCTCTGCGTTATAAACTTCTGTGAAGCACTTTGGGGATCAAAGTGCTCACCACACATCTAGATTAGTTCCTTTGGGGGTCTAGTTTCCAAAATGGGGTCATTTGTGGGGGATTTCCAATGTTTAGGCACACAGGGGCTTTCCAAACGTAACATGGTGTCCGCTAATGATTGGAGCTAATTTTCCAATTAAAAAGCCAAATGGCGTGCCTTCCCTTCCGAGCCCTGCCGTGCACCCAAACAGTGGTTTACCCCCACATATGGGGTATCAGCGTACTCAAGACAAACTGGACAACAACATTTGGGGTCCAATTTCTCCTATTACCGTTGGCAAAATAGGAAACTCCAGGCTAAAAAATCATTTTTGAGGAAAGAAATTTTTTATTTTATTTTCATGGCTCTGCGTTATAAACTTCTGTGAAGCACCTGGGGGTTTAAAGTGCTCAATATGCATCTAGATAAGTTCCTTGGGGGGTCTAGTTTCCAAAATGGGGTCAATTGTGGGGGAGCTCCAATGTTTAGGCACACAGGGGCTCTCCAAACGCGACATGGTGTCCGCTAACGATGGAGATAATTTTCCATTCAAAAAGTCAAATGGCGCTCCTTTCCTTCTGAGCCTTACCATGTGCCCAAACAGTGGTTTACCCCCACATGTGAGGTATCGGTGTACTCAGGAGAAATTGCCCAACAAATTTTAGGATCCATTTTAATCCTGTTGCCCATGTGAAAATGAAAAAATTGAGGCTAAATGAATTTTTTTTTTAAAAAAAGTACTTTTTAATTTTTACGGATCAATTTGTGAAGCACCTGGGGGTTTAAAGTGCTCTCTATGCATCTAGATAAGTTCCTTGGGGCATCTATTTTCCAAAATGGGGTCACTTGTGGGGGAGCTCCAATTTTTAGGCACATGGGGGCTCTCCAAACGTGACATGGTGTCCGCTAAAGAGTGGAGCCAATTTTTCATTCAAAAAGTCAAATGGCGCTCATTCCCTTCCAAGCTCTGCCGTGCGCTCACACAGTGGTTTACCCCCACATATGAGGTATCAGCATACTCAGGACAAATTGAAAAACAACTTTTGTGGTTCAGTTTCTCCTTTTACCATTGGGAAAATAAAAAAATTGTTGCTAAAAATCATTTTTGTGACTAAAAAGTTAAATGTTCATTTTTTCCTTCCATGTTGCTTCTGCTGCTGTGAAGCACCTGAAGGGTTAATAAACTTCTTGAATGTGGTTTTGTGCACCTTCAGGGGTGCAGTTTTTAGAATGGTGTCACTTTTGGGTATTTTCAGCCATATAGACCCCTCAAATTGACTTCAAATGTGAGGTGGTCCCTAAAAAAAATGGTTTTGTAAATTTCGTTGTAAAAATGAGAAATCGCTGGTCAAATTTTAACCCTTAGGGTATGTGCACACGATGCAGATTTAGTGCAGAACTGCAGCAGATTTTTCTGCAGCAGAAACGCTGCAGAACTGCACTGTGATTAGAGTACAATGTAAATCAATGTGAAAAAAAAAGCTGTGCACATGGTGCAGAAAAATCTGCGTAGAAACGCTGCAGATTTCAAAGAAGTGCATGTCACTTCTTTTGTGCAGTTCTGCAGCGTTTCTGCACCCCTCCTTATAGAAATCCATTGGTAAAATCTGCACAAAAAACGCATAAAAAACGCATCAAAAATGCACAAAAAACGCATAAAAAACGCACCTGCGGATTCTGCCAGGAGATGCAGATTTAGTGCAGATTTTATGCAGAAAATTCTGCACCAAATCTGCATTGTGTGCACACAGCTTTATAACTTCCTAGCAAAAAAAAATTTTGTTTCCAAAATTGTGCTGATGTAAAGTAGACATGTGGGAAATGTTATTTATTAACTATTTTGTGTCACATAACTCTCTGGTTTAACAGAATAAAAATTCAAAATGTGAAAATTGCAAAATTTTCTACATTTTCGCCAAATTTCCGTTTTTACCACAAATAAACGCAGAATTTATTGACCTAAATTTACCACTAACATGAAGCCCAATATGTCACGAAAAAACAATCTCAGAACCGCTAGGATCCATTGAAGCGTTCCTGAGTTATTACCTCATAAAGGGACACTAGTCAGAATTGCAAAAAACGGCCAGGTCCTTAAGGTCAAAATAGGCTGGGTCATGAAGGGGTTAACCCCTTCCCGACCTTTGACGCCACGTAGGCATCATGAAAGTCGGTGCCAATCCAACCCATGACGCCTATGTGGCGTCATGGAAAGATCGCGTCCCTGCAGGCCGGGTGAAAGGGTTAACTCCCATTTCACCCGATCTGCAGGGACAGGGGGAGTGGTAGTTTAGCCCAGGAGGGTGGCTTCACCCCCTCGTGGCTACGATCGCTCTGATTGGCTGTTGAAAGTGAAACTGCCAATCAGAGCGATTTGTAATATTTCACCTATTATAACGGGTGAAATATTACAATCCAGCCATGGCCGATGCTGCAATATCATCGGCCATGGCTGGAAATACTAATGTGCCCCCAGCCCACCCCACCGATCGCCCCCCCAGCCCTCCGATCTGGCCGGTACACTGTTCCGGCTCCCCTCTGTCCTGTGCTCCGCTCCCCCCCGTGCTCTTGTCCGCTCCCCCCGTGCTTCAATCACCCCCCCGTGCTCCGATCACCCCCCCTGCACTCCGATCCACCCCCCTCCGTGCTCCGTTCCACCCCCCCGTGCTCCGTTCCACCACCCCGTGCTCCGTTCTACCCCCCGTGCTCCGTTCCACCCCTCCCGCGCTCTGATTCACCCCCCCATGCTCCGATCCCCCCCCCCGTGCTCCCCCCCCACCCTATCATACTTACCGATCCTGCCGGAGTCCGTCCGTCTTCTCCCCGGGCGCCGCCATCTTCCAAAATGGCGGGAGCATGCGCAGTGCGCCCGCCGAATCTGCCGGCCGGCAGATTCGTTCCAAAGTGCATTTTGATCACTGAGATATAATCTATCTCAGTGATCAAAATAAAAAAAATAATAAATGACCCCCCCCTTTGTCACCCCCATAGGTAGGGACAATAAAAAAAATAAAGAATTTTTTTTTTCCACTAATGTTAGAATAGGGTTAGGGGTAGGGTTAGGGTTAGGGTTAGGGGTAGGGTTAGGGGTAGGGTTAGGGCTAGGGTTAGGGGTAGGGTTAGGGCTAGGGTTAGGGTTAGGGTTAGGGGTAGGGTTAGGGGTAGGGTTAGGGCTAGGGTTAGGGTTAGGGCTAGGGTTAGGGCTAGGGGTAGGGTTAGGGTTAGGGGTAGGGTTAGGGGTAGGGTTAGGGGTAGGGTTAGGGATTCGGTATGTGCACACGTATTCTGGTCCTCTGCGGATTTTTCCGCAGCGGATTTGATAAATCCGCAGTGCTAAACCGCTGCGGATTTATGGCGGATTTACCGCGTTTTTTCTGCGCATTTCACTGCGGTTTTACAACTGCGATTTTCTATTTGAGCAGTTGTAAAATCGCTGCGGAATCCGCACAAAGAAGTGACATACTGCGGAATGTAAACCGCTGCGTTTCCGTGCAGTTTTTCCGCAGTATGTGTACAGCGATTTTTGTTTCCCATAGGTTTACATTGAACTGTAAACTCATGGGAAACTGCTGCGGATCCGCAGCGTTTTCCGCAGCGTGTGCACATACCTTTAGAATTAGGCCATGTGCACACGGTGCGGATTTGGCTGCGGATCCGCAGTGGATTGGCCGCTGCGGATTCGCAGCAGTGTTCCATCAGGTTTACAGTACCATGTAAACATATGGAAAACCAAATCCGCTGTGCCCATGGTACGGAAAATACCGCGCGGAAACGCTGCGTTGTATTTTCCGCAGCATGTCAATTCTTTGTGCGGATTCCGCAGCGTTTTACACCTGTTCCTCAATAGGAATCCGCAGGTGAAATCCGCACAAAAACACTGGAAATCCGCGGAAAATCCGCAGGTAAAACGCAGTGCCTTTTACCCGCGGATTTTTCAAAAACGATGCTGAAAAATCTCACACGAATCCGCAACGTGGGCACATAGCCTTATGGTTAGGGTTGGAATTAGGGTTGTGGTTAGGGGTGTGTTGTGGTTAGGGTTGTGATTAGGGTTATGGCTACAGTTGGGATTAGGGTTAGGGGTGTGTTGGGGTTAGGGTTAGGGCTGTGATTAGGGTTATGGCTACAGTTGGGATTAGGGTTAGGGGTGTGTTGGGGTTAGGGTTAGGGCTGTGATTAGGGTTATGGCTACAGTTGGAATTAGGGTTGTGGTTAGGATTAGGGGTGTGTTGGGGTTAGTGTTGGAATTAGGGTTGTGGTTAGGGGTGTGTTGGGGTTAGGGTTGTGATTAGGGTTATGGCTACAGTTGGGATTAGGGTTAGGGGTGTGTTGGGGTTAGTGTTGGAGGTAGAATTGAGGGGTTACCACTGTTTAGGCACATCAGGGGTCTCCAAACGCAACATGGCGCCACCATTGATTCCAGCCAATCTCGTATTCAAAAAGTCAAATGGTGCTCCCTCAATTCCGAGCCCTGACGTGTGCCCAAACAGTGGTTTACCCCCACAATATGGGGTATCAGTGTACTCAGGACAAACTGCGCAACAATTACTGGGGTCCAATTTCTCCTGATAACCTTGTGAAAATAAAAAAATGCTTGCTAAAACATCATTTTTCAGGAAAGAAAAATGATTTATTATTTTCACGGCTCTACGTTGTAAACGTCTGTGAAGCACTTGGGGGTTCAAAGTGCTCACCACATATCTAGATAAGTTCCTTGGGGGGGTCTAGTTTCTAAAATGGGGTCACTTGTGGGGGGTTTCTACTGTTTAGGCACACCAGGGGCTCTGCAAACGCAACGTGACGCCCGCAGACCATTCCATCAAAGTCTGCATTTCAAAAGTCACTACTTCCCTTCTGAGCCCCAACGTGTGCCCAAACAGTGGTTTACCTCCACACATGGGGTATCGGCGTACTCAGGAGAAACTGAACAACACATTTTGGGGTCCAATTTCTCCTGTAACCCTTGGGAAAATAAAAAATTCTGGGCTAAATAATTATTTTTGAGGAAAGAAAATGTATTTATTATTTTCACGGCTCTGCATTATATACTTCTATGAAGCACTTGGGGGTTCAAAGTGCTCACCACATATCTAGATAAGTTCCTTTCGGGGTCTAGTTTCCAAAATGGGGTCACTTGTGGGGGGTTTCTACTGTTTAGCCACATCAGGGGCTCTGCAAACGCAGCGTGACGCCCGCAGAGCATTCCATCAAAGTCTGCATTTCAAAACGTCACTACTTCAATTCCGAGCCCCGGCATGTGCCCAAACAGTAGTTTACCCCCACACATGGGGTATCAGCGTACTCAGGAGAAACTGGACAACAAATATTGGGGTCCAATTTCTCCTGTTACCTTTGGGAAAATTAAAAAATTCTGGGCTAAATAATTATTTTTGAGGAAAGAAAACGTATTTATTATTTTCACGGCTCTGCATTATAAACTTCTGTGAAGCACTTGGGGGTTCAAAGTGCTCACCACACATCTAGATAAGTTCCTTTCGGGGTCTAGTTTCCAAAATGGGGTCACTTGTGGGGGGTTTCTACTGTTAAGCCACATCAGGGGCTCTGCAAACGCAACGTGACGCCCACAGAGCATTCCATCAAAGTCTGCATTTCAAAACGTCACTACTTCACTTCCGAGCCCCGGCATGTGCCCAAACAGTGGTTTACCCCCACATATGGGGTATCAGCGTACTCAGGAGAAACTGGACAACAACTTTTGGGGTCAAATTTATCCTGATACCCTTGGGAAAATAAAAAATTGCAGGCTAAAAGATCATTTTTGAGAAAATAATTCTTTTTTTTATTTTCATGGCTCTGCGTTATAAACTTCTGTGAAGCACTTGGGGGTTCAAAGTCCTCACCACACATCTAGATTAGTTCCTTTGGTGGACTAGTTTCCAAAATGGGGTCATTTCTGGGGGATCTCCAATGTTTAGGCACACAGGGGCTCTCCAAACGTGACATGGTGTCCGCTAATGATTGGAGCTAATTTTCCATTTAAAAAGCCAAATGGCGTGCCTTCCCTTCCGAGCCCTGCCGTGCGCCCAAACAGTGGTTTACCCCCACATATGGGGTATCAGCGTACTCAGGAGAAACTGGACAACAACATTTGGGGTCCAATTTCTCCTATTACCCTTGGCAAAATAGGAAATTCCAGGCTAAAAATCGTTTTTGAGGAAAGAAAAATTATTTTTTATTTTCATGGCTCTGCGATATAAACTTCTGTAAAGCACCTGGGGGTTTAAAGTGCTCAATATGCATCTAGATAAGTTCCTTGGGGGGTCTAGTTTCCAAAATGGGGTCACTTGTGGGGGAGCTCCAATGTTTAGGCACACAGGGGCTCTCCAAACGCGACATGGTGTCTGCTAACAATTGGAGCTAATTTTCCATTCAAAAAGTCAAATGGCGCGCCTTCCCTTCCGAGCCCTGCCGAGTGCCCAAACAGTGGTTTACCCCCACATATGAGGTATCGGCGTACTCGGGAGAAATTGCCCAACAAATTTTATTATCCATTTTATCCTATTGCCCATGTGATAATGAAAAAATTGAGGCGAAAATAATTTTTTTGTGAAAAAAAAGTACTTTTTCATTTTTACAGATCAATTTGTGAAGCACCTGAGGGTTTAAAGTGCTCACTAGGCATCTAAATAAGTTCCTTGGGGGGTCTAGTTTCCAAAATGGGGTCACTTGTGGGGGATAGCCAATGTTTAGGCACACAGGAGCTTTCCAAACGCGACATGGTGTCCGCTAACGATGGAGATAATTTTTCATTCAAAAAGTCAAATGGCGCTCCTTCCCTTCCGAGCCTTACCATGTGCCCAAACAGTGGTTTAACCCCACATGTGAGGTATCGGTGTACTCAGGAGAAATTGCCCAACAAATTTTAGGATCCATTTTAGCCTGTTGCCCATGTGAAAATGAAAAAATTGAGGCTAAAAGAATTTTTTTGTGAAAAAAAGTACTTTTTCATTTTTACGGATCAATTTGTGAAGCACCTGGGGGTTCAAAGTGCTCACTATGCATCTAGATAAGTTCCCTGGGGCGTCTAGTTTCCAAAATGGGGTCACTTGTGGGGGAGCTCCAATTTTTAGGCACACGGGGGCTCTCCAAACGTGACATGGTGTCCGCTAAAGAGTGGAGCCAATTTTTGATTCAAAAAGTCAAATGGCGCTCCTTCCCTTCCAAGCCCTGCCGTGCGCCCAAACAGTAGTTTACCCCCACATATGAGGTATCAGCGTACTCAGGACAAATTGGACAACAACTTTCGTGGTTCAGTTTCTCCTTTTACCATTGGGAAAATAAAAAAATTGTTGCTAAAAAATAATTTTTGTGACTAAAAAGTTAAATGTTCATTTTTTCCTTCCATGTTGCTTCTTTTGCTATGAAGCACCTGAAGGGTTAATAAACTTCTGGAATGTGGTTTTGAGTACCTTGAGGGGTGCAGTTTTTAGAATGATGTAACTTTTGGGTATTTTCAGCCATATAGACCCCTCAAACTGACTTCAAATGTGAGGTGGTCCCTAAAAAAATGGTTTTGTAAATTTTGTTGTAAAAATGAGAAATCGCTGGTCAATTTTTAACCCTTATAACTTCCTAGCAAAAAAAAATTTTGTTTCCAAAATTGTGCTGATGTAAAGTAAACATGTGGGAAATGTTATTTATTAACTATTTTGTGTCACATAACTCTCTGGTTTAACAGAATAAAAATTCAAAATGTGAAAATTGCGAAATTTTCAAAATTTTCGCCAAATTTCCGTTTTTATCACAAATAAACGCATAATTTATTGACCTAAATTTACCACTAACATGAAGCCCAATATGTCATGAAAAAACAATCTCAGAACCGCTAGGATCCATTGAAGTGTTCCTGAGTTATTACCTCATAAAGGGACACTGGTCAGAATTGCAAAAAACGGCAAGGTCTTTAAGGTCAAAATAGGCTGGGTCATGAAGGGGTTAATGGCCCTGGAGGGGGAGGCACGGGATTCTGTCATGCATAGGTCTCCCTGTGAGGGAGATACCCTAGACAAAGTGCTGTGCATACTGGAGGAGACGCATGGGGACAACACTGACGTAGGGGAACTTTGCATGCGACTGTTTCATCGGGTACAAAGAGAGGGGGAGACCGTGACCCAATTCATGAATGCCCTAAAAGAGCTCCACACTGCTATTAGACGGAAAGACGGTGTAGGTGTAGGGCCAGTTGATGTGGTGCTCAGGGATCGGCTGGTGATGGGACTGCATGACACAATGATGAAACAGGCACTGCGAGAGCGCATGCGGGTGAAGCCAGACATAACTTTCTCTGAAGTTGGCAGTGAGGCACGTGTGCGAGAACAAGAACAGGCAGTGACAGGGCCAGTGGGGTGGGTATGGAGCGGGGAGGTATCCACCACCGCAAACAATATCCCTCAATGGGTGGAGGTCCTGAGAATGGAGATTAAGCAGGTTCGTGAAGAAATGGCGGCCTCAAGAAGAACTCTGGCAGAAGGACCCGGACCTTTGGTGTGAGGCGGAGAAGCTGCCCCCCAAAAGGAGGGTGAAGCTACCAGGAGGAGAAGCCCTCTTACATGCTACACCTGTGGAGAGTCCGGCCACATCGCCCGATGGTGTTCCCGCCGGAGCTGACCATCCCCACGCCCTCTTTTAAACAAGGGGGCTCCGAGCTCGAGGGACACCGCTTGGAGCGTGGAGAGCAGAAGAGGAGTAGTAGAAGTCCCCCAGCTTTGTCTCCACGTGCCCCCTGGTCTGGGCAGAAATCAATGGAAGAGTGGTGCGGTGCCTGTTGGACACAGGTTCACAAGTGACCACCATGCCTGAGGGATATTTCCGCTGTCACTTCACGGAGGCGCTATGGCCCGAATGGGGCCCTGTGATCAAACTTATGGCGGCCAATCACTTGCCCATCCCGGTCGCAGGGGTGGTATGGATGAACATAGAGGTCTGCGGTAAAGATGTCGGGAGAACAGGAGTAGTATTGGTGGACGGAGAAGTATCTAAAAACCATACCGTGACCCTTGGCATGAATGTGTTAAAAGACCTCGGGAGCCTTCTTTTCAACGAGTCCCTGGAACAGATCCTACAACAATGGAGCGACCAAACACCCCAGAAAAGGGTTTTTCAACAACTGATACGGACAGCCCAGGTCCGGAAAGCATACAGCGAAGGAAAGGATCTCAGCAAAGTCATCATCCCCACCTCTGTCAATCGATTGTTTCCCCCTGGGCAGGCGGTCCTTCCCCTGCCTATACGAACTGGTATCCTGCTGGAAGGGGTGGAAGTCCAGATTGAGACCAGCAGAGTCGACCAGTTACCGTCAGGAATATTGGTTGCACGGTCCCTGGCTACCGTGCGGGACGGTACTGTCCTTGTGCGCTGCATGAATTTGGGGGAGACAGATGCAATTTTACCCCGCAGGAGTGAAGTCGCCCAGGTCCTGGGCCTTCCAGATGAGCTGGTCCCATCGGAAACAGTACAGCTGACCGCTAGGCCTAAAGATCCATGGTTGGTGAACGTCAAAGTGGAGGCAGCTCCGGACCCCATACTGCTGTAAGAAGGGCGACAGATATTGGAACGCATGAGGGTGGAGCTCTCAGAACTTACCCCACAGCAGGTATCTAAGGTGGAAGCCTTATTGGGGAAATATCGGGAGGTGTTCGCCAGAGACGAAGACGACTTTGGATGTACCACAGCCATCACCTACGAGATACCCACCGGGGATGGTACTGCCAAAAACCCCCACAGATGTACCAGGAGGTGAAGGGAATGCTGTCACATATGTTGAAGAAGGGAGTCATACGTGAAAGTCAGAGCCCGTGGGCTGCCCCTATAGTCTTGGTGAGGAAGAAGGATGGGTCCTTGCAGTTCTGTGTGGACTATCGCCGGCTCAACGCTTGCTGTGCGGGACTCATACCCACTGCCCAGGATAGAGGAGTCCCTGTTGGCATTAGGGAATGCCAGGTATTTCTCCACGTTAGACTTGGCCAGCTGCTACAGGCAGGTGCCCAAGTCCGAGCGAGACCGAGCCAAGATGGCTTTCATCCTTCCGATGGGACTGTATGAGTTCGACTGGATGCCCTTTGGCCTAGCCAACGCCCCTGGAATGTTTCAGCGACTCATGGAGAGATGTCTGGGAGACGTGAACTTTGAAGCCAGTTTGATTTACTTGGATGATATCATCGTCTTTGCCCCCACCTTTGAGGAGCATCTGCAGAGACTGGGGCAAGTTCTGAGTCAGCTACAGAAGTATGGCTTGAAAGTGAAATCCCAGAAATGTCACCTCTTCCGGACTGAGATTGAATACTTGGGGCACGTTGTCTCCGCTGAGGGGGTGAGGCCTTCCCAGGAGAAGATCGCTGCAGTATAAAAGTGGCCAACTCCAAAAACTTCTTAGCTCTGAAGAAGGCTCTGACGGAGGCCCCTGTGCTGGCCTACGCCGACTTAATGCAGTCGTTCATCTTGCACACTGATGGGAGCCTGCAGGGCCTCGGGGCAGTACTATCGCAGATGCAGGATGGAAAAGAGCGTGTGATCGCATACGCCAGTCGGTCTTTGCATGACTCGGAAAGTTATCCAGAAAACTACAGTTTGTTTAAGCTGGTATTGTTGGCGCTGGTGTGGGCAATGACTGAGAAGTTCGTGGAATATCTGGCTGGCTCAGAAGTTCATGTACGCACCAATAACAATCCGCTGGCCCATCTTGAGACTGCCAAGTTAGGGGCCCTAGAACAACGTTGGGTAGCCTGAATGGCCAAGTTTCGATACAGAATTTCGTATAAAAGAGAAGCCAAGAATGTTCAGGCAGCTGCCCTCTCTCAAGTGAACTATCACAAACCAGCACCCAGCCAGGATGAAGAACTGGAGTATGTGGAGGTTCCAGGTTTTGGAGAGACTGCCAGAACAGTGTCAGCGGCGTGGGAAATTGAACAGGAAGAGGCCTGTGTGAATTTGTTGGAGCAGCCCCACGATGAGTGGGTCCAAGTGCAGCAAAAAGATCAGGAACTAGCTCAGTTGAGGCGGTGGGTCGTGTCTGAACAAATGCCCAATCGTCACGAGAGGAGGGCCATGTCATGTGTAGTGCTGAAGATGTTACGCTAGTGGGAGAGGCTCCAGTGGCGGGATGGTATCCTTTACCGGAAGTTATTTCTGCAAACAGAACTCGGTCCTGTATGGCAGACGGTTATTCCCTCATCCCTGATATATCAAGTGGCTAAGGAAGCGCATGAGAAAGGAGCACACTTTGGGCCGGAAAAAATTTTCCAGTGGTTGCAGCAACTATTTTATCATCCCCACCTGAGAAACATTGTGGAGAAAGTATGCCAGCAATGCAGGAGTTGTGAGCTGGTCAAACCACCAGAACCACGAGCTCCCACAGAGATGGTGAGGTCTTCTAGCCCCATGGACATCCTGGCCATAGATTACTTGACAATTGGACCAGCGCACCAAGGCTATGAGCATTGTTTAGTGATGATAGACCACTTTACTAAATTTGCCGTAGTGACGCCCACACGGGACCAGACTGCCGAGTCTGCTGCTCATGTAATCTGCAAGCACTTCATACTGGTGTTCGGGTGTCCTAAGTGCATCAGGGGGCCTGCTTCCTCGGAAGAGTGATGGAGGAGTTGCACCAGCTGTACAAGATCGATAAGTCACGGACCACTCATTACCATCCACAGGGGAACGGGGCTTGTGAAAGATTTAACCGCACTCTGATTCAAATGCTGAGAAACTGGAAGAGGACTTGAAGGTGAGGTGGACTGAGTCTGTAACTGAATTGGTGTGGGCGTATAACAATCGGAAACACAGCACCACTGGATTCACTCCCTACTCTTTGTTCTTCGGCCGACCCGGAAAGGGGCTGGTGGAGCTGGAGCCTGAGGAGGAGTACCCACGGACGGTGGTGTACTCCTTGGTTCAAGAACATCATCGTCAGCTGCGGACCATTCAACGGCTAGTGCAGAACCATCTACAAGAATTGGAACACCCTCAGGTAGCTCCTCAAAGGGGGCCAGCCCTGCGGCCTGGAGAACGAGTCTTAGTGAGGGAAAAGCGCCAACACAACAAATTGGGGTACCGGTGGGAGAAGAGGCCATACTGAGTGAAGCGGCAGTTCGGCAACGGGAGTCCCATTTATGAGGTTCAGCCCGAAACATAAGAAGTGACCCCCACCCGCACACTGCACAGGAATATGTTTCGTCCATGTTTGTCTTGAGATCCTGAATCGGTTCAATTACCCCCAGCGCCCTCACCGGCTGCACCAGTGATCAATGTTGATGTAGAAGACAAGGAAGACTCCCAATTTCTCCCAGGGAACCCGGAAACAGAGCTGGTGCCTGGAATGACAAACGTGTCAGAGGAGACCTCAACCCCCACTCCTTCTACAGCAGTTGACATCACCACCCCTGCTGATTTGAGACGCTCTGAATGTTCAACGGCTGGTGAACCCCTGTTCGCTACAATCAGGACGAGTTCATCTGGCAGCAGATTGTGCAAGGACTGGAAGATTGCCAACAGGAACTTCGGGAACTCTCGCCAGTGGAATGGCGAGGAAAAAGAGGGGGGAATGTAAGGGGGTTACCTTCTCTGCTCCGTGCTTGGAACCACTTAGCTATGCAGCAGGTTTCCCAGGGGGCAGACTTAGAGACCAGGACAGGAAGGAAGCCGGGCTGAGGGAGGAAAAAGCTGCGCGTTTCAGGGCTAGGGCAGCATGTGCCGCAGAGAGAACAGCGGGCGCAGTGGGGAGAGCAGCAGATACAACACGCAGAAGCGCTCTGGGGAAGAGAGAGAGAGCTCCCGGTTGGAGGACTGATACAGGGAGATTGTCCAGAAAGACTGCATCTT